>NW_015506230.1:202931-267275 GCF_001515645.1 Sinocyclocheilus grahami | reverse complement strand
TACATAATAGTATTTAATGTGAGACCACGATCAATATTACTTTTTATACAAAATATAGCTGTTGCACAGTATTGGTGTCATTTCCACCACAGCGTACCCACTGTATATATATATATATATATATATATATATATGCTAGGGTAAAAAAGTGCTATATAATATTAGGGCAGTTATAGCCTACATAAGAAAAGCTTCAGAATTTGTATTGTTTTTATAAGCTTCCTATTTTGTGATCTCATAGGCCTATTAGAAAGGGTTTCAAAATATATTTTAAGAACAGTGTTACAAAAGATAATATATGATTTATATATGAATATATGAAGGTTTCTTTTGAACACACACACACACACACACAACAATAAATAACAGTATAAAAATAAAAGATGTTTCAAAGAAAACAAAAACATACTTTTCACCTGATGTCGGACACGAAGAGCGTCATTTTCACATGCTACATTTTATGTAACTGCCAATAAACTTTGAAATGTTTTATTAGTTGCGTAGAACCACTCGGTGTTGCTATATTCCAAGAAAGTCTAAAATAAACGGGATGTACCCGTGGAACGTCTGGAATGAGGAGGTTATCAAAACCAGTGTGAATCAAATGCCATACGTGTTTTACGCACAGGACGCATGGCGCATGCCGGGTCAGTACATAGTGGTGATGCGGAACGGAACGCACGTGAACCAGGTGGAGCGCACCGCGCGCAGACTCCGCGCAAAAGCCGCCAAACGCGGATATCTGATCGAAATACTGCAGACTTATTCGGGAGCTTTCCACGGGTTTCTGGTGAAAATGAGCAGCGATGTTCTTCACATGGTAATTTGCAAACATTATTACATAATAATGTGTGCAGTTTCATATTGTATATTTAATAATGTTTGAACTGTCTGATGGACTGAAACAAAAAATGAAAACAAGTACTGGAATTACAATTATTCTTAAAACTACACATTGCCTGTCTTCTTCATTCCATTGCCTTTGTTTTTGGCAGGCAGTAAAGCTGCCCCATGTGGAATACATTGAAGAGGATTCCTCCATTTTTGCCCAGAGCATCCCATGGAACCTGCAGCGCATCCTTCAAAACAAACATGAGACTGGAAAATACTCACCACCCAGAAAGTTTTTCCCCTTTTCCCAAACACTTATTTACTTCTTAAAGGGGTGGTTCACTGGGTTTTTTCTAGGCTTGATTGTGTTTAACGTGTTATTGCTTCGTTTTTTTAAAAACGCATTATTTTTCACATAATTTACCTTTATTCCACACCTCTCTGTCCCTTCTCTGAGAAACGGGCTGATCATTTCCTTCTTTTATGAAGCCCCTCCCTCAGAAATAGGCGATGGGCTCTGATTGGTTGGCTAGCCCAGTGTGTTGTGATTGGCTAAACCGCCTCTAGCGTGCGTCTAAACGTCCCACCCCTCACCTCAGTGGCATGTGCTCCGGTTGTATTGTAATCAACGGCGTCGTTAATATCGCTTATCAGTTTGAGCCCGATTGAGAAGCAGAGGATATTATTGAAGAGGATCATGCAGTGAAAATAAGTGTGTAATTGTAACAGTTCATTGTTGGAGCTGAGCTGAATGAGAGAGAGAGAGAGAGAGAGAGCGTGTGCAGAGCAGGTCGACACGAGGAACAGGATTAGAACCGCTGCTTTAGAACATTGATTTTGAAACTTGTGAATCCATTAGAATCGTTAGAAGACAGAATCGCGATTCATATATGAATAGATTTTTACGTGCACCCCTAGTTTTCTCTTCCTCTTCTCTAAAGCAGCGCAGCATGGCCTCGCCCCCTTTGCTGCCTTTTCCCGGGGGCGGGGTTTATCTGGGTTTGTGATGTCACAAACCCGGGAAGTAGCTCGTTGTAGTCCCTACCAGCCGGTTTTGTAGGCATTAAACGGCCAGAATTCAAAAAGACGATATCTCTGTTTGCATTGAACTTTCCGCTTTGTAACTTTGCAGATATTGTTTATGCTCAAACAACATTAGACACTATCTAACGTTAAAAAAGGGAAATCGCAATGAACCACCCCTTTAAATTATGGTCTGAAGCGTTTTCTTCTGCACAGTAAATGTTTTTTCTTTTCTTTACATGTAATAAAGTACTTGACCTGTTGAGCTGTAATACTTGTCTATTCAGATGACGGAGCAAAGGTAGGAGTGTATCTTTTGGACACAAGTGTTCAAGTGACTCATCGTGAGATTGAGGACAGGGTGATGGTGACGGACTTCAACAGTGTGCCAGAGGAGGATGGGGTCAGAGTTCACAGACAGGTAGTTGAATGTAAAAAAAAAAGTTTTTATAGCTAATGAGAAGCATATGTCCATCACTCCCTGCGGTCTTCTGCCCACAGGCTAGTCAGTGTGACAGTCATGGCACACACACAGCAGGTGTGGTCAGTGGACGGGACTCAGGTGTAGCTCGAGGTGCCAGTGTAAACAGTGTCCGAGTGTTAAACTGCCAAGGCAAGGGTACCGTGTCAGGAGCTTTGGCAGGTAAACCAAAACATGAATAATTGTATATAACTATTTAATATACATAAAATTTTATTAAACTATATAATAATTATTAATATAATATATAATTATTTTATTAATTTAGAATTTTTTTTATTTTTATATAAAATTTCTATTTAAAATGATCTACATGTTTTAAGATAAAGTAGATAATATATATGTATGTATGTATATGTACACACACAAACTGGCCACTTTATGATGTACATCTTGTTAGTACTTCAGAACTGCCTTAATTCTTCATGGCACAGATTCAACAACGTGCTGGAAACATTTCTCAGAGATTTGGGTTCATATTGACATTTCACATCCACATGTGAATCTCAGATTTCATACTTTCAGTCAACAAATTTGCAGCAGATTCACATCCACATGTGAGATTCACATCCATGATGGGTACCCGTCACAAGATGGGTACACTGTAGTCATAAAGGGATGGACATGGTCAGCAATAATACTCAGGTAGGCTGTGGCATTGAAACAGTGCAGTTTGTACTAAGGGGCCCGAAGTGTGAAAATATCCCACACATTACACCAGCACCACCAGCCTGAATTGTTGATACAACTTAAGGCAGGATGGATCCATGCTTTCATGTTGTTTGCGCAAAATTATGATCCTACCATCCGAATGTCGCAGCTGAAATTGGGACTCATCAGACCAGGCAACCTTTTTCCAGTCTTTTATGGTCCAATTTTGGTGATCCTGTGCGAATTGTCGCCTCAGTTTCCTGTTCTTCGTTGACAGGAGTGGCACCTGCTGTGGTCTTCTGCTGCTATAGCCCATCTGCTTGAAGGTTCAAGGTGTTGTGCGTTCAGAGATGCTCTTCTGTGTATCTCGGTTCCTCTTTTTTAGAGCATTCTCTGCAAACCCTATAGATCCCAGTAGATCTGCAGTTTCTGAAATACTCAGACCAGCTAGTCTGGCACCAACAACCATGCAATGTTCAAAGAGACTTAAATCACCTTTCTTCCCCATTGATGCTTGGATTGAACTTCAGCAGATCATCTTGACCATGTCTACATGCCTAAATGCATCGAGTTGCTGCCATTAGATTGGCTGATTAGATATTTACGTTAAAAAGCATTGAACAGGTGTACCTAATAAAGAAGGCATATAGTACTGACATATTTTACATTTTATATTAACCATCCTTCAGAATATCTCTGCAGAATTTGCATTAATTGACCCAACTCTGTTGCAGGTCTGGAGTATATCCAGTCATCTCTGATGTCTCAGCCTATCAGACCTGTGATCGTACTGCTGCCATTTGTAGGGGGATTCAGTCGCACACTCAACACTGCCTGCAGGAAAATGGTGGAATCTGACACAGTGCTTATTGCTGCAGCTGGTAACTACAACGATGATGCTTGTCTGTACTCACCAGCCTCAGAGCCAGAGGTACAATGGATTGAATCCTTCAGAAAAGCAATTGCTTGTCAATATATTCATTTTTACATCATTTGGTCCACCGCTGCAGGTGATAACAGTAGGGGCCGTTAATTTGGCTGACCAGCCCTTGAGCACTGGGACGACAGGCACCAATGTGGGCCGCTGCGTGGATGTGTTCGCACCTGGTGATGACATCATCAGTGCTTCCAGCGATTGCTCCACCTGCTTCACCACCAAGAGCGGAACATCACAGGCAGCGGCACATGTTGCTGGTTAGCACACACATGCCAAAACTATGACATTTTATTTTATCACTCTGTCCATACAACAGCTGTGGTCTGTGCGCTTTTTCAGGTATAGCAGCGGTGCTCCTGAATCTGAGTCCAAACTCCAGCTCTGCTGAGCTTCTGCAGCAGCTCCTCCATCATTCAGTGAGACAGATCATTAATCCAGAGTCTCTGCCACTGAACCACCGTCTCACTACACCCAACATGGTGGCCACCCTGCCCGACTCGACCTCCACACTCATAGGTCAGATTTCACAAGGAATTAATTTAAATGACTCAACATTGTGGCTTGATGAGCAACGTCAGTAGTAGTCTGGACTGAAAATACAGTGTGATGACGATTTTAATACTGTAATCAGCAATAAATTTATAACAATGCAATATTTTTAATCATTTTCAAAGTTTTTTAATTAAATTCCTTGTTTTATTGTTGTGATTATTTTTTTATTTTCTTTTATGTAAAGCACTTTGAATTACCATTGTGTATGAAATGTGCTATATAAATAAACTTGCCTTGCTTTGCCTAACAGTCTCTGAAAGCATTTTAGAATCACCACTCTCCTCGGTTTGAATGAGGTGAGAGCGCTGACCAAAGACTGTATTCGCTCTTGAGAGACGCGCTCTCATTGATTGCGAGTCCAAATCCATTCCCAAGAATGTGATGGTCTGCGTGGGGCGAAGCTAGCTTTTCTGCACATTGATCGTCAGTCCTAGATGCTTCAGATGTTTTAGAAGTTGGCATCTGTGGTTTTCCAGTGTATCCCGCGACTGAGCAATAACGAGCCAGTCATCCAGATAATTCAGAATGCGAATTCCACTCTGCCTGAGAGGGGAAAGCGCTGCATTTATACACTTCGTAAAAGTTCTCGGAGTCAACACCAACCAGAACAGGAGAACTTTGAACTGATAAGCTCTGTCCTCGAACGCGAATCTCAGAAAGCGCCTGAGACGAGGGGCTATTTGGATGTGAAAATAGGCGTCTCTTAAGTCCACCGAGATAAACCAGTCCCCGGGCTGAATGTGCGCGAGGATCTGTTTCACTGTTATCATCTTGAACGAGCGCTTTGCTAGTGCACGGTTCAGCAGTCTCAAATCCAGAATAGGGCGATGACCCCGGTCCTTCTTGGGAACCAGGAAATTGCGAGATCTCCTCGTGGACCTCAGGGAAAAACGGAGCGGGTCTCTGGGGGCGGCAACCTGGCGGCCCGACCGTAGATACTGCATGTCCAACCTGTTCTTGGCTGGTTACTCGAGGGATGACCAATCACGACCCAAATCCTGTACAGGATAACCCCCAAGCATAAGCTATGCAGTGTCGAGAGACCAAACTTGATAGGGAACGTGATGAGACTTTGCCCTCAGCCAAAAATATTTGCTCTGGAACAAACAATAGATTAATGAGACCAAAGACTGGCCGTTAGAATTACGCAAAACAAAATATATCTCATGTTTAACCACTATAGAGACATCAGAGCCAGCGGCAAATTCCAGAAGATCTGGCCGAGGTGAGGCTGCTCTCTGTGGGTTCATGAGCGCTGAATGGCCGCTGATGCCATGGAGCTCACATCTCCGAAAACGTTAAAGCTAATTTTCAAATAGACATTATCTTTATTAACAAACTGCATATTTGAAGTCTAAACAAGTACATTCTCGTCTAAAAAAAACTCTTAAAACTACATTCTGTGACACTAAAAATTATAGTGGATTTGGTCATCCGCCATGACACTCGCTGTGAGAAATACGGCAAGCGGAGGGATACAAACGGTGAAATGGTTGAAGGAGTTCTGTTATCACTCTGTTCAGGAGTTCTGTTTAGTTAGATTAAAACGAACCCTGGTGCGATTGCTCTGTTAGTGCGGTTCATTTGAGTAAGTGTGAACGCTTCCATCTGAACCCTGGTGCGCACCAAACAAGCGGACCGAGACCGCTAAAAGGATGGGTCTTGGTCCGCTTCCAAACAAACTCTGGTGCGGTTCGAAAGAAATATGAATGCAACACGGACCAAATACTTCTAAACTAACCAAAATCAGGAAGTAATGACAATATGCGACGCTATACGACATGATTTGATGACGCGGAACGAGTGGTGTATCCAAAACAAAATGAGCAGAGGGCAAACGTGGAGTAATGAGGAGGTAAAGTGCCTTTTATGAGCTCTTCGTGAGTTCACAGGAGGTGAAAATAAAATCATAAGTACATGCAGAAATGAGCGCGCTTAGTCCAGCAGTCGGCATTAGGTGTGTTCGGCTTAAAGCGGCGCTGAGCAGACCGATCTGTGAATGGGTACTTTGATGTCATACCTTTTGGTCTGTGCATCGCCGCTTTAAGTCGAACACAGCTTTTGTTTGGGGTGTTCGGTGAGTTCCATCGCTAAATATACATAATTTAACCCGACCAATCAGGTTGTGAATGTATCATTATGCCTTTAGGTTCAGTATCTTTAGGTTCGCTGTCAAAAATGCCAGTGTGAACGCTCAGTAGTCCAGAACCAAATGTATCCTTTTCTTTTTTGTTCTGGACCAAACAAACAAGAGAACCGAACTACAAATGTGAACACACCCTGTTATTGCACTCTTATCAGCCAATCAGATTCGTGGACCAGAAATAACCAATATGTAATATTAAATAAAATATTAATTTATTTTAAAGTAATTAGCAGACTGCAATGAATTTATAGATAATATAAACCTTATTAATATTTAATAATATTAAACTTTAGTACTGTTTAGAAAACGGTTTATAATTTAATATAATAATCTTATAAATATTTGTTATTAATATGAATAATATTTATTGTTTTACTTTACTATTTGCATACTAATTGTGTATTTATTAGTGACTTTAATTATAACATACTGTACATACAATTGTATGATGAATAGCATTTTATTCTTCCCTGGAATGGTTTAACTTCCAAAATAGTCTTAAATGGTTTTAGGTAGTCTGTTACTGGCACAAGCTAGTTTAGTTGGTTATTTTTGCAAGTAAACTTTAAACAGTATTAACAATGTCCAAAACATATTGGTAACCAGTAAGGTCATTTTAACTCTGCATGTGTGTTCTCTTACAGGAGAGGATCTGCTTTGTAGATCCGTTTGGTCTGAGAGGTCAGCTGTTAAAGGTTTGGCCACAACTACAGCCCGCTGTCGCCACGGTGAAGAGATGCTGAGCTGCTCCAGTTTCTCACAAAATGGAGCAAGAGCTGGAGAAAGAGTGGAGGTGAGTAGCAGAGAAAGTTTGTTTTGATTGCTCAAAAAATATAAATGTTTTAATTGTCAACCTAATGTAAATGAAGTTTTTGCTTACCAAAGTAATTTCCTTTCTGACAGGAGAGAGATGGGCAGAAAGAGTGTGTTGCTGTCAATGGGAATGGAGGGCATGGTGTGTTCGCTGTAGCGCGCTGCTGCACAGGCCATAAAGCTCAGTGCCAGATGTTAGAGAGTCCCAAGAGAGGCGAGGTTGCAGAATGTCCTCCAGACCACCAGCTGACAGGTGACAGATGGTTTCACACTGCAGCGTTCTTTTTTTTAATTATCATTAATTAATGGAATGTTCTGGGTTCAGTGGAAGCTAAAGTCTGTTGGCTTTTGGTCAATTACCAGACAATAATATGAAAATGTATCTAAAAAAGTTATTTTATAAAAAAAAATCTGTTATTAATAAACAAAGATATGGTTCATAATATTAATAAAATAATTTTATTTGGACATTTTAATACCTTTTTATTTCTTGTGAGCTTTTTATTGAGCTTTTATTTTGAAATAGTTCACACAAAAATTACAATGTACACAACCTCAGGCTAGAGGTTGTAGATGTAGATGAGTTTGTTTCTTCATCCAAACAGATTTGGAGAAATTTAGCAGTACATCATTTGCTCAGCAATGGATCCTCTGCAGTGAATAGGTGCCGTCAGAATGAGAGTCCAAACAGCTGATAAAAACATCAGAATAAACCACAAGTAATCCACACCACTACAGTCCATCAATTAACATCTCGTGAAGCGAAAAGCTGTATATTTTTAAGAGACAAATCTATCATTAGGACGTTTTAACTTTAAACCATCACTTCTGGCCGAAATAGCCTACAAGTCTAAAACGTGTAATAATGCTTCATTCAGTGAAGAGGTCCATCTGTTTTGGACTGTTTTCACAACATATTTCTCTCCTGATTCAGACGAGACGACTTTTCACTGGAGCATTATTATCAATAGAGATATGTGTGACATATTTGTTTCTTACAATTCCGCTTCACAATATGCTAATTGAGGGACTGGGGTCGTGCGGATTATTGTGATGTTTTTGTCAGCTGTTTGGACTCTTATTCTGACGGCACCCATTCACTGCAGAGGATCAATTGGTGAGCAATTGTTGTAATGCTAAATTTCTCCAGTTGGAAGAAACAAACTAATCTAAATCTTAGATGGTCTGAGGGTGAGTACATTTTCATTTTTGGGTGACCTATTCCTTTAATTCACTTAATGTGTGAAGTTTCTGTTGTCGCTGCAGCTGAAAATGAATTTGAATTGAGTTCTCTATGCTTAACTTCATGACGTCATCTTTTCCTGCAGGCTGCAGTTCTTCCTCTTCATCTGGAGATGTATCAGACTCTGATCGACCTCCACATGGCAGCCGCGGGGCATGTCCTGCTAAAAGGGGTGAAATGTCATACGCATCCTGCTGCCACACATCCTCTCTGGAATGCCGGCTGAAAGAACACGACCCCACGGGTCTCAGTGAGCAGGTGACTTACTCTCACAAGAAATTTCCATTGACTCAAAAATAAAAACTAATGCACAGCTTTTAACATTTATAACAGTTGCAGTTTAAACTTGATTTGGTGTATCTGATCACTGAGCAGCACTAACCTGCATCATTTCTTTCAGGTGGAGGTTTCATGTGAGGACTCGTGGACACTGACAGGCTGTCAGGGTCTGTCGCATGGTTCTGGTGTTTGTGGGGCATTTGCTTTGGGAAACACCTGTGTAGTTCATACATCTGGAGGAGATAAAGGGACTGCCGCCATCGCCACCTGCTGCAGGCACCGCCCGTCCCACCAGCCATCTGACCACTGAGGGATATGCGTGCCTCTTTTGTCACTTCTCTAAATACGTAACCATGTACATGACTTCTATAACACATATAACAGTAGGAGGTGTTACACAGTTAAGCTCAGTTCTGTCACTATGCAATATTACACGACAGAGAAGTGCACTGTAACCAGTTCTGTATATAACTAAATCCAATCTAGACACTCAACAAGTGGCACTATAACACTTAAAACACTTTGAATGGCCTTTAAACTGCGAAACATGCATCAGTGCATTAATATTAGAATTCTGACGATAATAATTTTTATGTTACGGCTATGAAAATGCTATACTATTTTATTTAAATAATAATAAAAAACACTGAAAATTAAAATAAATTTCATTTTGAGATTTGCTAAAAATGACATTTAACAGTGGTAAAGCGAGCATTTGATGACAGCTAACGACAGCTGCGTGTGTGAAATAAACAATATAAGCCAATATATTTAAAATGTTCCAATGCTTTGACTGTATTTAGACCAGCACTTTTCATTTTGATATTTACACCTATTCTGAATTTAAAAAAAGAAAAAGATATTTTCACAATTTTTGGCAAGAGCGTTATCTACTATTACGCATGTGCACTGTGTATAAGAGTGTAATTCTTTTTTATAAATGTATATTTTTATACTACAAACTTTGACAACTTCATGTAATGGTCTAAAATCAACTTCAGACTTGACGCATACAAAATCACACAGTCTGAAAAGTTGTGCATTCCAGTTTTTCCTTTTTTATATCAAATGTTTTCATTGTCAAACTCTGATGTACAAATTAAAATGTGGTTTTAACATGCATTAACTGATTCCTTTACACATCATACACACTCGCAGCAGAAATGAAATCACAGATCCACCGAGTGGTTGGTACAGCATCTACAGGTGTAGGAAAGGTTAAAAAAGATTGATTGGAGGGAGGAGGATCAGATTTGTTGATAGTTTTAACACCCTGTTCACTCAAGTACACCATATTTCAAATAAGACTCTACAGCACTGAGTATATACTGTAATCCCACTGTATTTTACGGGCTCCTTTAGTGAAAACCTAAGCAGGCAGTTGAGCTGAAATTAGTGTGTTATCTTTGCAAATGTGCATATTTCAGCAAAATAAGAAAGATGCCTTGTGTTTAGGCATTGATCTGATTAATTCTCCCCTCAATTGTAACTGAGCACTGTGCCTTCAGCCCTGAAACGTTTAAAAATAATCCTCCATTAGCAATGAACCATTTACTGATTCAAAGCATAAAGGCAGTTGCGAGTACTGCGGTGTTTTGCTGACTATTAGAGGCCAAAACCATGAGAACGAAACAAAAAGTCAAAGACCCTACTGAAAAAAACTGCTTAAACAAGCCTTAACGGGTTTGCTGGTTTTACCAGGCCTTCAGCATGATCAATCTTGAGTTTCAGTGCCTCAAGCTACTCTAATACTAGCAAACCAGGCTGGCCATGTTGAAAAAACAAACATGTTGAACCAGCTCAAGATGGTGTGCTGGTTTTACCTGGTCTCCCAGCCTGAGCAATCTTGAGTTTAAGTACCAAAATCACTCTTAAAACCAGCAAACCAGGCTGGCCTGTTGAAAGAAAACCCATTAAACCAGCTCAAGATGCTGTGCTGGTTTTACCTAGTCTCCCAGCCTGAGCAATCTTTAGTTTAAGTACCAATATCACTCTAAAACCAGCAAATCAGGCTGGCCTGTTGAAAAAAAAAAAAAACATGATAAACCAGCTCAAGATGGTGTGCTGGTTTTACCTGGTCTCCTAGTCTGGGCAACCTTGTGTTTAAGTGCCCCAAACCACTCTAAAACCAGCAAGCCAGGCTGGCCCTTTTGAAACAAACAAGCAAACAAACAAACATGTTAAACCAGTTTAAAATAGTGTGCTGGTTTTATCTGGCTTCCCTGCCTAAGCAATCTTGAGGTTATGTGTCCAAGCCTCAATGTTGTTAAAAGATGTTAAACCAGTTTAAGATGGTGTGCTGATTTTACCTGGTCTCCCAGCCTGACCAATCTAGAGTTTATGTGCCCAAAACCAGCTAAGTCGGCTGGCTCCATCATCTTAAACCAGTCTAGGCTGGTTTGCTTCTCTTAGTTGCTCTTCCAGCCTGCTCAGGCTGGTCTGTTGGCTGGTACTAAATGGTTTTTGGACACTTAACCACCTAAACACAACTTAGCTGGGCTGAGAGACCAGCATAGACCAGCAAATGCACCTAGGCTGGTTTAAGATTTACTTTATAAACCAGCTTCTTTGGCCAGTTTATGCAGTTTTTTTCCAGAAACAAAGTCTCTCACACATACAAACATGCACAGAAGCGTGGCAAAAAAAGCGTCAATGTGAAAGTTGCGAAGAGCAGATGACTGTGAGGTAAAAAGCAGCACTAACTTTTGTGTGAGGTGGCATTGAGGTCTTTCCGCTGTAAACATTGAAGCAATGTCACTAAGTGTTCAAGTCTAAATACAAAATGAGCAGCAAACGGCAGCTGAAACACCCTGCAGACTACCTGAAAGAGGGACATCACAGGCCCGGCTCAAACAAGGGGCCGTGACGCACGAGGCGCCATCTGTGTCCTCATATGGCGCTTTGAGATGAGCTCAGCCGAGCCATCCGAGTATATGTGTGTGCGTTGTTAGCGTAATGTTGAGTGGGTTCAGGCATTTGTATAGCACAACGTGTCCACTGGTTTGTCTCAAGGCGAGGACGTGAGCGGCGTAGGGGAGGAGTCGAGTAAAGGCACTTTACTACTCTGTGAGAACTTTCCGGTCCCTCCAACAACCTTCGTCTTTCTCTCCCCCTCCCCCTTTGACCACTTTCCACCCCATCCTCGCCTTGTCATTCGTTTTGCATTGCGTAAGGCAGACTGAACACAAAAGATGCAGGCAAAGAAACAAACAAACAAACAAAAAAAAGAGACAAATTTGGCTAAATTAACCCTGAAAAGTGTCTTCACGTCCCTAGACCTTCATACCAGAGCGGCACAAGACAACATCAAAACAGATGAAATGAAAGAGTGAGACAGTTTCTCAATGACAAACTCTGCTGATTGTAGCACTCATTGTCTTTCAGGAAGAAAAAAAGCTTGTTGGACAGTAGCGTCTCTGCGTGTTGCATATGTGTCGTCAGACGCATCTGCTGATGCAATATGTCTTCCGCTGTAAGGTCAGTCCGCCATCATATTTTGTATAGCACTGCAAACAGCTTGTGTCTTTTGCTGCACGCTGTTCCAATCCAAGAAATCGATGGACAGAGAGCAGCGAAGGACATCCGTCCAATTGTCTCCACGTGATGAATTAGTCTCAAATTGAATTCAAATTTAAAGTGCATTTTAAAAAATACCAGCAAGAAAGAGAAGGGAAAAACGGTGTGACTATTTGACTCTCAGAGACTTGGCAAGTTCCTCTTTTTTTCGAATAAATTTGAGGCCCCTCTCAAAAAAAACCAAAAAAAAAAAAAAAAAAAAAAAGGAATCAGTAAAGGATTCTTAAAAATATTATTTTACATTTGAAATTACACTTATGGAACACATCTTTACATTTCTCATGAATAGTATCTACTTAATTACATTGGCAAATATACGCTGACTTCTTTTAAAACGCCCTGTCTGGCACCATAGTAGTAGTTCGGCGTAAAAACGTCAAGGAAACAAACGCCTCCGTTTTTATTAAGTCTCACTCGTCTGACAGAACTCAAGTCAGAAGAAACATCTAAATCACTTGCATGACCTGAACTCTAATTACATCCAGCCAGGCTTCGACCACCAGAAGAGAGAGAGAGAGAGAGAAAAAAAAAAAAAAAGCGATATTCGCCTCTGTTTACTTCTCAGGTGAGGCGGCCTGAGGAGCGAGCGCTCCGACGGGGCCTTTGGCTGCTTCAGGTCGCTCCATTTCCAGTCCCTAGAAGAACAAATGCAGTTTTCTGATTGTCTGTTTAGAGCCACATCTTTCCGTCGGAGGGTAACTTTTTTGTGTTGTTTTGATGCGCAAAAACAATGAGAAGCGTTACGGATCCACATCTTCTAGATCACTTCGAGAATCACCCAACATCATTGGGGATTCGGATCCCTGAGAGAAAGAGAGGGAGAAATGTCGAAACAGTAAATGTCATTATTTATTAAACACTAGTGTATTTTATCATATCGCTGTTGACACTGTTTTATGATATAACTGAATTAATGACAGACAGAGCTCTACTACCTGTCTGAGGCTTCTGTCTGAGTTCTCATTGGCCGGGCTGCCGTCTGAACCATTACTGCTGCCGGACTGCTCCTTCTCATTCAGTAAAGCTGTGGCATAAGCTAGAGTGTCCTAAACACAAAAAACAGCATTCACTGAACTTCATTCAGCAGTTCACATGCACTCCTAATGACTCCTAAAATGGGTGGCTAGCAAAATCTCCTGTGTTAGCTCCAAGTAAATCATATGTATTTATTATTGCTGTCAAACGATTAATCGCGATTACTCGCATCTAAAATAAAAGTTTTTGTTTACATAATATATGTGTGTATACTGTGTATATTTATTAAGTATATATAAATACAAACACATGCATGCATATAATTAAGAAAAATATGTTATGTTTATATATGAAATATATTTATATTTAATATAAAATATAAGAATATACAGTAAATATATATATGCATATACATGTAAATATTTTCAAAATATATACTGTATGTGTGTGTATTTATATATACATAATAAATATACACAGTACACACATATATTATGTAAACAAAAACTTTTATTTTGGATGCGATTAATCGCGGTTAATCATTTGACAGCACTAGTATTTATTTATTTATTTTAAAAGATATACATTTTAAGATCAAATACAAGCTTAAAATAATTTTAATCAGTAGAAAATGTAACTGTACTTAGCTTAAACTTTGAAATGAGCTTAAATTAGCATTTTTGTGTTGTTTTTATTTCATCTCAAAGGAAAGCAAAACATGAAGGATGTACAAAAGTGAGGGAGAGGGAAAGAAAGAGAGGAAAATATATTTTGGATTCAAACTGAAGTTTTCCCTAAAAGTGCCGTGAACTATAACTACTCAAAATAGTGTTTAGTAATTGAAATAAAGCTGAAATGAAGTAAAATATAAATAGCAGATGGGGAAAAAAAAATTTGTCCCAGCATTTCAATCATTTTACATCAAATCAGTCAGTGGGAGCTCGGAGCTTTCAGAAGAAAAACCTTTCACAAAAGTTTTCAACTTTAAATTGTAAAGTTGAAATTTCAAGTTTGAGAAATACATAATGAGTTTATTCTGGTTATGTATAAAGTAAAAAAGTGTGAGTGCCATACCTGTGCTGAGATGGTGCGCTGGAAGGTTTTAGCCGTGGACGTCTCATTCGATACGTTACTCTGAGGCGTCCAGTAGTGCTCAGACATCTGAAAGAGGAGAGAAGGGGAATTCAATAATGGATGCTATTTCACAACAAAGAAGTACTGGAGTGTGTGTGTGTGTGTGTGTATCTGTGGTCTCTTGCCTTCTTCTGAAGCCACTGCACTGCCCAACTCCAATGTCCTGAGAGCTCTTTAAAATAGTCCTTAGCTGGAGAACATCTAACAGAAACACAAAGACATTTCACAATGCTGCCAGAAACACTTGACAGTTAATTAATCACATTAGATCTAAGAATGCATAATTTATCGCTGACCATAATAGTATCAGCCATAATTATTAGGCAAATAATGGAAGCAGACAATATTAGACGTCATTTATTCAGATTCAAATAGTCATTTACTAAATAGTTATCTTTTCTACTGTACATTAATTCATTTTGTTTTTCGTGATTTCACATCATATGGAATTATTGTTTAAAAAAAAAGAAAAGAAAAACTGTAGACATTTTTCTATCTATCTATAATAATAATTTATGCATTTAGCAGACGCTTTTATCCAAAGCGACTTAGAGCATTCAGGCTATACATTTTTTACCAGTATGTGTCTGTCTCTGTCTGTCTATCTATCTATCAATCAAATATTGGCCAATAACCTATATACCATATAACCATATATACCTAACACACAATTGTATTATATACAATTACATTCAATTATGTCAATATCCATATTGTGCATCCCTAATTTGATCCCCGTGTTCTACACTCACTTCTGTGCCAGTGTGACCAGGAACTTCACACACTGATAGCAGCGACTGCTGTCCACATTGTTGCTCTGATGCATCAAAGCTGTGAAAGAACGAGAATCACATATTAGTACACATTAATTGAATCTTACAACTACTCACACTGATAGAGCCAAATTATATGGTTCTTACCCAGAAGGCCCTTTTCAGATTCAAATGCATATTTGAGCCTCTGAGACTGCAGAGGGTCCTCTACCATCTGAGAGGAGAAAATAAGAAAATAAGGGCGTTACATCATTATATCCTACACAAAAACTGTTTTGAAGACAGCACACGGTCATCACTCACCAGGATCTCTAGGAGCATCTGAAAGACGTTCTTCAGTTCGTGAGGAGGAGCCGTTTCCAGATGGTTCTACAAGTCACATGAACATGTCATAAGGAAGATTGTAGTAGGTTTGCTTATTTTGTAAAAACAGGCAGGGATCAGCTCAACAACTACTTTCCTGCAGAGATTACTTCAGGTTTGTATATTTATGTATATATGGTATTACTTCTCATTACACAATATACATACAACAATATATTTTTCTATAAATAATATGTACAATAAAAATAATAAATTATAAATATGAATAAATTACATATATAAATTATTTATTTGATTTATTATCAATTAAAAGGTTTAAACTAGTCAGTGTACCGACCTTGAGTAAGTGTAGGACTCCCAGTGAGAAAGGTTCGTTACAGAACGAGCAATATGTGATCATCTCTATGAGAAACGACAATGGGCCGGACAACTCACGCATGGCAAACATCACCTGAAAGACATGTCTCAGTCAGTAGTGTGCAGTACAGACAAACAGAGACAGGAGATAGAGAATAAGAGACAGCATTACCTCCATGAGATACACCTGCCCTTCTGCTTTGAAGAGCAACGTGTTAATGTCTGGATGTAGAGGCAGGAGGGGTGAAGATGGAGCCACCAGTCCTGATGAAGCGTGCTTGAACACTCCTTGAGCTGAACACACATGAGAAGTGCATTAACACCCCAGTGTTACCTCATACCGATAAGTCCCCCCCACTCCTCCATTATGCAGTGCTCTTGTTAGGATGACAAAAAGCTTTAAAAGTTACATTTTCAGCCTGGTCTGCCTCAGCAGTCTAACAGCGCTCGCCAATGTCAAAATAATTCAGATGGCCAACCAAATCAAAGTAGGCGGAGTTCACGGTTCACAGAAGCAGAGCGCGAATTCCAGCGGGAAGCGTCAATTTAATGTTGAAAGAGAGCCAGGTAAGATAGAAATTTTATATTAGTCAACTGTTTTATGACAGAAATGTTAAATGACCGACAACCACTTTTTTTCTCAAATATGGCCATTCTGAGAGAGAGTGAGAGAGAGAGATGGATGGAGAGATGAAAGTTTTTTGAAAATAAGAAAAAAAAAACATCTACATTTTAAAATGTATTAAAAAGTATTTTCTTTTTAGTGCACATTAGTATTTTATTTCCATTTTTTTTTTTAGTCATTACGTTTTTACGCCCTCGTAATAGTTTTCGTTAATGATAATAACTTTGGTGTGTGTCCAGAAATCGTGTGTTCTTACACTCTGTCCTTTGAGACGTGAGGTCTGTGTGCAGCACGATCAGGGCCAGAGTGTTGTGAAGATGCAGGAACTCACGAGCCTGTGCTGAACTCCAGCGCCGGTGCTGAAACGCAGAACCAGCAGAACGTCATTAACACAGAGATGAACACCTAAAGGGACAGTTCACCCAAATATGAAAGCTCTGTTATCATTTACGCACCCTCACGTCATTCCAAACCTGTTTGACTTAGTTTTGTTCTGTGGAACAAAAGAAAAGGAGTATTTTGAAGAATGTTGGTAACAAGTCTCGGTTTGGTTACCAACATTCTTCAAACTATCTTCTTTTGTGTTCCGCAGAAAAAAAGAAACTCATACAGGTTTGGAATGACATGAGGGTGAGCAAATGATCACAAAATGTTCATTTTTGGAAGGACTATCTCTTTAAGCAAGCAGTAAACCCCAATATCCTCAAGCCAAATAACACTTTGTCAGGTGTTAACAGAAAGCGTCTGCAATACCTGGTTGTTTTGCCGGTTGGGTCCCAGGAGGAAGACAAGCATCCGACGATAAGCAGAATGTTTCAGCAGCAGCTGACATGGCCCACAGCCCTAAAACACATCATCAGTGAATAACTCACATTTGTTCCTTCAGCTCCTAAGAGTGGCTTTAGAAGACAGAATATCAGTTGTCAAGTGTGGGCTACTTTTATGGTGCTTTTTTGGAGCTTTCTATTTGTTTTCTTTATGGAAATGAACAGCATGAGCTTTCTTCACAAATACAGTCTGATGCCCATAAGAGTAACATCACCGTTCTCACCCTCTGAGCAAAGTTACTGAAGAGGCTGAAGTACTGAGAGCAGTTCTTGCAGTTATCCGGGACATCCTTATCCAATAGAGACAGCAGCATGTCCAAAAGACAGTCTAACCCAGCGTCCTGGAAGTACAAAGCACTCTCCAGGGTCTTCTCCAGGATGGTGGCCACCACGACACGGACCTCCCGCACACTGCATTCCAACAGACAGATCCTACAGAGAACGAGATTCACCCATTAACAATGTTAATCAGATCTCAATCAGAAAATATTCGGGAACATTCCCTGGCTTCTGCTGAGGTGTTGCGTGATAATTGGGGCAGCCCTAACATCCGATACGAAGCAGCCAATCATGTAGCAGGGCACTACGCCCACCCTTACTCCCAATCCGGAGCACCTTTTGACATGGCAGGCTTCTCCAGATCACGCTTAAATGCTTTAAACATTAACATCCCGACTGGCCCACATTTTTGGTTGACAGAAAGCAGCTGTGGCCGTACCCCACACATATGCTATTGATTATCAGTTATATGATTATGACCATACACTTACACTCCACACAATCACAGGTGTTAATGATAGGTGGCTTTGGGGAAACTGGGCACTAGCGAGTGAGGGGATATCTAATTCTTCATGGTCTCCTGGGACAGTCAATGGCTTTTCATTTCTTTTTTACTTCTTAAGGTAGAAACTAGTACAACAGAACATTTAACATAAGTCAAATGTAAAGTGGCCTTAAAACATATTTGGACACTTAAATACCACTTGGTTTGTTATATTGCATGTCAGATACTTTTTGGTGTGTTTAACAGAGGCATGGAAAGAGCCGTTCTAAATTTAAAGAAGGTGAGAATGCAGCAAATTGGACTTCAGATTGTTGCATTTTCCCTCTCTGTCTTTACAACACACTATTCCCAATGATATCAATTGATTTGCAGTGTTCTCTGACTTTGTGAGTGCAAACGGACTGATATTAGCAAGAGAGAGAGAGATACAATAGCAAGAGTCTTCCTTTGTTTTTTCTTGTCAAAATGAAGCAATTTTTTTGGAATTATTAATTATTTTAGCCTATCATGTAAAATGAAGCCTTTAAGAGCTGCTGGTGGAACTAACAAGTGGAAATCCCATTCACTAGCACTCACCTATAACATCCACCTGATTTCAGCAAATCAAATCAAGTGAACACAGACAGTGTGATTAATATTCATGAGCACAGCTTTCTGTCAGAATTCGGTGCATTTTATATTATTAGTAATATTAGTTATTGTTATTATTAATATTATTTTTCATTATCTATATTATTGTATTTGTATTTTTTATTATATATATATATATTTTTTTTTTGTGTCTGAGCACAGCTTTCTGTCAGAATTCGGTGCATTTTATATTATTAGTAATATTAGTTATTGTTATTATTAATATTATTTTTCATTATCTATATTATTGTATTTGTATTTTTTATTATATATATATATATATATATATATATATATATTTTGTGTCTGTGTGTCAACAGTCTGGTTCGTTTTACTTTTTGCTAGCCAGTGGGGATTTGCCAATGTGTGCGTAGAGGGATAGAGATAATGTTGCTCACTTGATGATCTCCCGTCCTTCAGGTGCCACCAGGTACTGGACCATCCACTGACACGCCTCACTACTCTTGGACAACAAAACCTCCATGGTAGCGATCCACTCCTCTGTGTCCACCCTGAGAGAGAAGACGTCAGAGTTCCCACATTGAAAAAATACACTGATAAGTCTAAAGTCATTTTTATTGTTTTAATTTTACGTTATTGCTCATATTTTATGCACATTTACAGTGCATTACAAATGCAATTAATTTTAAATGATCAATTATAACTAATAAATAAAAAAAACATTTAGAATAATAATACAACGAATATATTTTGTCATTATAAAAAAAACAAAAATAATAATAATTTTCACCACTAGTTCTTGTCTTTGTAATAGTTTACCAATAATAACCCTGTGTGAACAGGCCTTGAGTTTAAAGTCCTATAAACTAAAGCATCATCCCAACCTGAGTTTCTTTTTAGTGCGCAGATAAGTGTGGAAGAGGAACTGGACAGCCAGCTGCAGGCTGGTTTTGGCCATGGCCTGATACGATGGATGCTTTAACTTCGTCTGAAAAACAGTATAAAGCTCAAATTTGTGTGCAGGAAATATAAAGTGCTTATAAAAGAGGCTGAATGCTCAGAGCTTACCGCGTTGACAGAGGCCAGAGACAGTGTGAAGTTGAAGTAATCACTATTGTAAACGTCTCTGTTCTTCATGAACTTCAGATTTTCATCTCTCACCATCTATACAGATCCAAAAGTCAATTTTTGTGAACTTTTTGAGAAAACAACAAAAATGTCTGAAACGCTGTATGAATAATATAATTATAGTTATAGTATAGCATGATGTTGTCAGACCTTAACATCCACTCAACCTGGAACATTTCTTTTAGTCACATTGGAATTGCAATGCATGAAAAGGCCTTAAAATCTCTACCTGATAGATCCTAGCAGGCATCTTTTCCACAAACAGACCCTTCTTCTCTCCTTTCTTGACCAAGCGTGTGAGCAGGGTGAGGCGGTCATTGTTGGCTCGGGGTGGCCGTGGGGAGGATTGGGGTGAGATCTCTGGAGAGGATGGAGCTGACCTGAGGTGAAGGATTATGAACATTAATGAGAGAGTTCATATTCCAATGTTCATGGAGGAAGTAAAATGCTAACTCACAGTGAGAGATCCTCTGCCTCCTGCCTCACGATGCTGACTCGACTCTTTTTGGGCAGGACGGGGGAGTTCTGGTCACTGATGCGCTGGTAGAACAGCATGTAGGCGTTCCAGTAGCGCCGCCGCACATCCGGGTAGGGGTTAGCTATAGCATGTGAACACAGTGGCAAACTATTAATATAATAATATGAACACCATGAGTGATAATGACGATGACAATGTGACATTTAATCCATCTAAGATGTACTGTGTCAATGTTTTTTATATATTAAGTCAAACAAAATAAATTTAAAAAAGTCACCAGTCAATAACATGAATAATGGTTCGTGGTTACCACAGTAAAAATAAACAGATTTTTAGGCCTCATTTTGTGTTCATGTTGAAAGATTTTACAGTCAGTTTATTTGATCAACTTGGTGCTGAAGTTCCAGTATTTTTGACATCATTCATTTACATTGGTTTAAGGAAATATTAATAACTTACACTGGTCATAAACTCTGGGTCTGTACTCTCCTCCAAAACACTCGTACTCCAGAGTCTCATCGTTCATGTCAAACTCTTCAACAACATTGTCGTTAAACTTATACCAGCGTCCTCGTGAACTACCCCTAAAAGAGAATAAAGCGTTGAAAATGCACATTACAAACATTGCTCAGTTCTCCTTGGTCACCCAAACATTCCTTCATTCCCTCAAAAAAATTGCCATTTTAAAGTGCCATCACACTGCCAAGCATCTGGGACAGTTTAAGGCTCACATAAAAACACTATTGCCAAAAACAGAAGCATGGCCCCCCAGAGACCCATAAATACACATACATACACACAGAGGGGCAAAAAGACCTCCCAGAATCATGTTTCAGATATTACAGTTGCAGAAGTATGGCCTATATATAGACTGTGTATTATGGAAATAGATACTGCAGAACTTCATTTATGTATTGTTCAAACAAAAGACCTCTGGGATTTTTTAACACAAGCTTTATGCAACAATACGATGCATGCCGTAATCTCTTACTACTTTTCATACTTTGAGGATTTGTTCCCTAGATATAAACTCAAGCATTAAATGCAGAATTAGGCCTGTCGCAATAATCAATATATTGACTTATCGCGCAATATATGTACATGACCTCAATCATTTTTGGTGACGCAATATATCGCCCATTATATTTACTTAAAAATGAATGTCACCATGTTTTTTACATTCCACTTGCACCTGTGTCTTTTGCAGCTTCTTGTACATAAAGTGGTGTAGTCATGAGGTGCTGGTTCAAATAAAAAAAATGCTTCTACAAAATCTGCAGATATGGCCTTGTTTAGGGAGCTGTGCCTGTGTGCATACGGACATCTGACTGCTGAGTAGTGATTGTGTTTTTCAGCAATAGTGTGCACCCTTAATTTACAGAGAAAGGAAGGTCAGGGACAAATCTGTAGATGGAAAAATCTCCATACAAGTTCTTTGTGCATTTTTTTTTCTACTCGTTACTTTGCACTTGTTTATTTACTATTTATTCAGGTTTTTAAGGTATCTAATATTTTGATACTTAATTTCCATTAAAATTCTTAAAAATTAGAAGTTTGTAGTCATTTGGAAGTGTGTAGGCCTTCTTGCATTATTATGCTGTTACATTATGATTATATATTCAGTGGCATAAAATGGTCTTTAAAATGACAATAATATCGCTTATCGCAATTATTTCTGGGGCAATATATCGCACAACAAAAAGTTGCTATCGTGACAGGCCTACTCAGAATCCAATTCTTCCCTTATTGTTTGTGTAGATCAGTGATTCCCAAACTGAAGCCAAACCCCTTAAATAAAACCTAAAATATTAGCTTGAAGTACCCCCAAAGAAGTTAGCATGTCAATAATTGAACAACATGTTAACAGTCCTCTGATGTAGGTTAACAGTCACGTGACATGGAGGAAAACAAATAAAATGTTTAATCTTTTTTTTAAAGTGTTTTATTTTAAATTGTTTTTATTTTAAAATTATTTTAATCTGATTAGCATGTTAATGGATATGAAAACGTTAGTGTGTTTGGTCTTGGTGGATTAGATCTGCTACACACGCTACTGCTGCTATAGAGCAAATATGGGCTTGCTACTGTCAGCAGATACACAGATATGCTGCTTTGAGCATGTAAGACATGCTGCTGCTTCAAGAATAAGCACATATAAATCCCATAGCAGATCTTGACAGGTGGAGCTGGGGAGGTGGAGGGTTTCAGAAGAACTGCAAGGCTAGCTTGCTGTGAAGCAGCAGAGGCCAATCAACATGTGCCATGCAGTAAATTATGTTATTGCTAGCAGACTGCATGTATAGGATCTATCAGCCTAGAGTTTCATAACTAAACTAAATATTAATCAACTCACACATCCGAGTTTGGAAAATCCTGGTGTAAATGGTAAGGCCTGATAAGAAGAGGTGTACTACCATCTTCATCAAACTCTCAAACCAAGTCATCAAACTCTCTCCTTTAACTTGGGCCAGCAAGTAAACACCGAGCATCCACCCAGAAAACCCCAAAAACACGTTAATAGACACTCTCTCTTGCAATCTCACCGGCGGTCTTTGATGAATGAGTAATAGTGTCCTGCATGGGCCTGTCCGCTGTGGACCACCACTCCCACCAGTTCATAGTTCTCAGAGATAGTGACCTTCTTCCGAGGCGATCCCCCGGATCCGGCCTCGCCCCCTCTCCCGTTCTCTCCATGATCTGCACTTGAATCTTGACGGGCCATTCCTGACACTGTGTACGGCTCCATGTTCAGCACCCAGGGGAACTAAAAATGAACACAAATTATTGAAATAGATGCAAATCCTTTATATACTAACATTCAAATACCTGGGGTCAGTAAGATTTTTTTTTATGTATACTTTTATTCAGCAAGGATGCATTAAATTGATTAGAAGTAACAGTAAATATTTTTACATTGTTGCGAAAGTAAATTCTCTATCAAGAAAATGCTTATGAACTTTTAGTTCATCAAAAAAAAAAAAAAGTATGATGATTTCCACAAAAATATGAAGCAGCACAATTGTTTTCAACATTGATAATATGTTTCTTGAGCACATATTAGAATGATTTCTGAAGGATCATGTGACACTGAAAACTGGAGTAATGATGCTGAAAATTCAGCTTTGCCATTACAGGAATAAAATTAGGTTCTAGACTGCAACCATTTTTTTAAATATGCGCGTTAAAATTTGTCGTGGTCGCATTTGTGCGAGTGTCTGCCTACCTGCACTTGCATTATCAGTAAAGTACATGAAAGGTGCAAACTTGATCTGACAGTAGTAGTAGCTTGAGTTAGGATGCAGATGTAAATTTATGTTCACTATTAAAAACAGTAAAGCCTGTAAAAATTGTAACAACCTCATTTTTATATGGTGAAATTTAACTGTTTGAGTTTTATACAAATTAACCATTTGTCTTCCATAGTAGCATACATTTAGATCATGATAACCACAGTTAAATCCACACATATAGCATGGTTAAAATATAACTACATGGTTTCTAAGTATCTGTATGAAAAACAGTAGTCTAAATACATTTTGTATAAATGCAGAAACGTTATAGCTTAATCACAAAAAAATGAAATTAAAAAAAAAAAATAATAATAAAAAATATTCAAAAAGAAAAGTTATTTTAAATTGCAATATTTAACAATATTACCGCTTTTCCTGTATTTTTTATTAAATAATAGACTTCTTTCAAAAACATTTAAAAAAATCTTACCAACCCCAAATGGTAGTATAAGGAAATAATCAACAAATTAATAATTTTTTGATAAGCTATCAGTTGCAGGCCAGCACTACATAACATGTGAACTGAAGCAGAGCTGCAGCTGCGTATAGTCTTACTCGGATCTGCTCATCGTATTTGATGGACCGGCCGCTTTCCCAGTCAAAGCCGAATCGCATGAGGTGGATGACCAGCACGCTGGGCAGAGACTTTATACAGGTCCGCTTCACTGTGATACGCTGCAACACAGAATGTGTGAGCACAACATACAGCTGTATTTCCCTGCAGGTCTTTATGAATGAGAACACATCAGACTGTACCTTCTCTTTACATTTCTCGCAGTAATAAGCATTGCTGCCATCCAGGACCTCTCCTCTGACGAACTGATCGAGAGAGATCTCCAGACTCTGACAGGATGTCACCCCCAAGTTCAGAGCCATGAACGTCTCCTCGCGCTCGTACCTAAAAACCATACCCAAGTCAATGTTGTTAAGAAGTCTTCTTGAGAAAATGGTTTTGGAATGATATGTGAGCGAGTACACTATGAGCTGTTCCTTTAAGGCTTACCTGTGTGGGCAGTCTTTACATATCTTCTGATCAGAGAAAATGCCCTGGAATGTGTTTTTGAAGATCTGCTCTCGACCGATTTTCTATGAGGAAAACATTAGGCGAATTACAAACACACCTCAGACTGTGTATGAGAATTTGAGTTTGCAGGGGACATCAGGTGAGCTGTACCTTTAGATGTTCATCAAGCTGATCCACCAGACTGGTGAAGAACTCATAGGCGTCCTGCTGTTCTCGTACATATAATTCTTTATTCCACATCTTAAATATCTGCATCAAGATCAACCAAGTGATGAGAACAATGAAGTACATTTTCATTACTTGAAATAAAAAATAAACATTAACTGGAAAAAAAAATAAAATAAATAAATTATATATATATATATATATATATAAATACATTACAACAATACAGTGCATTCTAAATATGCATGACTTTCATGTAAGCATCTCAAATTGATTTAGAATTAGAAATTTCTCTTTAGTATTTTAGACATTTGGCAGCGTTTATTCGAAATTCAGTTCACTGTGTGCATGTCGAACGTTTCCAGGCAAATCATAAAGGTAGATCTCACCTTCCAGAAGTTCTCAGGTATGTAGTACTGTAGTTTGCTCTCCATCAGGTGACCAAACAGAGACTGCACCTGACAGAACACACTCTCCTCTGGGTTTTCAATGTCATCTTCAATTGACAAGACAGCCTATAACATACACAAGGTTAATATTGTTAACCTATTATAAAGACAAACTCCAAAAAAAAGTTGTTACACAAAAACTGAAAAATAAATAAATAATTGAGTTAAAATATTAGTATTGTAGTCAGTAATATACTACCATTCAAATGTTTGGGGCCAGTAAGATGTTTTTGAAAGTCTCTTATACTCACCAAGACTGCATTTATTTAATGAAAAATATAGTAATATTGTGAAATATTATAATAATTTAAAATAAGTTTTCTAAAATGACAGTCTTCAGTGTCACACGATCCTTCAGAAATCCCTCTAATATACTGATTTGTTGCTCAAAAACATTATCTTATTATTATCAATGTTGAAAACAGTTGTGCTGCTTAATATTTTTGTGGAAAATATGAAATTTTTCCAGGACTTTTTTTAATGAATGGAAACTTCAAAAGAACAATTTAATTAAAAACAACAATATTTTGACACATTATAAATGTATTTTGATCAATTTAACGTGTCCTTGCTGAATAAAAGTGTTATTTAAAAGAAAATAAAAATTTTTTGAATGGCAGTGTGTGTGTGTATATATATATATATATATATATATATATATATTTTAACTTTTTATTCATCAAAGAATCCTGAAAAAAATATCACCGGTTCCAAAAAAATATGACGCAGCAACAGTTTCCAGCTCTGATAATAAATCAGCATATTATTATGATTTCTGAAGATCATGTGACACTGAAGACTGGAGTAATGATGCTGAAAATACAGCTGCGCATCACAGAAATAAATTATATTTTAATGTATATTAAAATAGAAAAACGTTATTTTACATTATAATAATATTTCACAATATTACATTTTTTCTTGTATTTTTGATCAAATAAATGCAGCCTTGATTAGCAAAAGAGACTCCTGTAAAAAACATAAGAAAATAAGAAAATAAATTTTTTTTGAATGGCAGTGTGTGTGTGTATATATATATATATATATATATATATATATATATATACACACACACACATATAAATGAGAGCTTGAAAAAGTTCAGAAACTATAAATGTAGTGAACAAATAGGATAAAAAAAAACCCCGAAATAGAACTGCAATGAAAATAACTTCAGTTTCAATATTTTCAATGCTGACTTCTGACTATCCGTAAATATTGGATTCACTCACTGCAGTATTGAGTATGATGTTTTTAATAGTGTATTATGCGTCACCATAGGTAGATGGAACAATTTGTGGTGCTAATGTATTAAAAAAACTACACTAAAACTAATGAAAAAAATATGTATTTTCAAATATGAAGAAATTACATTTTAAAACAAACTATGTCACACAAACACAATACAGCAATAAACACTTCCTCTATCCAGTTCACTCCTACTACTTCTAGGTTAGGGCTTCACCTAGTGGTGAGAGAGTGTGCTAACCTTACACTAGTGATAATAAGAGAGCAACATTTACCTCAGGCAAACCAGGCTGCATGTAGAGCTGCTGGAACACTGCATTCATGTAGCAGGTTGCACCACCGTTCTTCAGTCCCACAAACCCAGACACAGAACGACTGTCTACAGGAGGAAGATACTGCCAACACACACACAATGACAGAAATGAACGCAAGTATCTGTTGTAAGTCCTTATAGAAGAGCAGGGCAATTAAAAATAATTTCTACTACATCCAAGAGATATAAGGACTGGTGAGGGGACTCACGTCGAACTCTTTGGTGAGAGATGGGTCAGATTGGTGGTGCATGGACAACAGTTCTTTAGTGATGAGCTGCAGGTTAGTAAGAGAGCTGTCGGCCAACATGACCAGCACCTCGTACGCCGCCAGACGACTGCTGACCGTACTGCACCTGAGACACAGACACAATTACTAAAGACAGTTGTAGCAACTTGCAACTTTCTTGACAACTTTCATGACCCTTTAAACAACAAACAATGTGTTTAAAGGGTCATGAAACCCCAGACTACTTTTTCTGAGATTTTAGCAGAGGTGTTTGCGTTGCACATCATAGAAGACAATGTTAGCATCCGATAATTTTAACTGTTGGAGAAAACTGGTTAATTTTAAGCTTTTTTGCGCTATTTTCATCTTCCGGGTTTAAAATATTCATTGTGTTGACGTCACGTGGCAATGGACTGTAGTACATCGATGACGCGTCAGTGTCTATTAAGTTATTCATGAGACTGCGCGTTCTTATCCTATGAGAAGACGCTTCGCTTAATTATTCACAACAGCATGTGTTGATTTGCCAGACGTTTCAGACTGTGAGATGACATCGCGTACATTAACTGAGAGAAACGTTCATGGATCGAAGAAGAGTGTTTGTTTTTGCTTTGTAAGAGTTCGGCACAAACGCGATTCATTCACTTGGTGAGCATAACCGTTTTTACAGCTCTGTGACACAACCCGTCAAAAGGCTTATATAAAGGCCACACAATAAGCCTTAAAAGTTCTCAGAGGTGCAACAGCGTGTTCACGTGTATATGTTTTCGATGCAGAGTGCAAATGGCTGTGCATTTATTTATGTTTTTAACTCGATGGGAGCGAAATTAAACTGTCTGAATGCGAAGCTGTGTGTGTTGTCTGTCTCCTCGCATCACCCTCTGGTTTCATGACCCTTTAAATGTATGCTTTTTTCCTCTTACTTTGGGTGAAAGTCGTGGATAGATGCTGTAGTGCTAGATGAGCTGTCACTGTTCAGGATGATTCGTGACGCTCTGAACAAGAAGTCGTCCAACAGTTGCTGGATCAGAGAAGGACCTGCAGAACATTAACAAGAAGACCAGTTTACTCCACATCCGGCTCTTCATATGCATACCATGCTGTCATATTTATCTGAAAAGTGGCTGACCGAACTGCTCTTTCTCACTGCCGCAGAGGGACAGCAGGGTTTTAATGAGGCGCAGGTGTCCAGCCAGCAGGATGTTGTCGGCCTCGCTGGTCTCCAGCTCGTTGGTCCAAGTGGGCTCGAAATTATCAAGCCAGCTGATCTCGTCCTCCAGCATGGCCGCAGGGCCGATCTGAAGCTGCTCCATTTCTGATGCTGAGAACATGAAACATATGAGCTTTTCCAAAAATCCAAAAATTGTTCTTAAATTCCGCAGGACTAAAGCAAGTGTCACTCCCTGAAAGATACATTTGGAACTTATATAGAGGGAACAAAACAGCATTGAGCAAATGATTTAGTGAACGGTTTAGTTGACGTTCATAAAATATTGATAATCTCATATAAATATTGATCATCAAGCTTTTTATTTAATGCTCCATTCATTTTCAATATTTATAACCCTGATACCGAAATCATGAATATAGTTGGTCACTGGTCTTTTCTAGCAATAAAAACAACAAAATAACTCAATGATTTTTTTATAGGAAATGTAAATAAATGTAAAAATATTAGGGCCTCACTGCCGCAGAGGGACAGCAGGGTTTTAATGAGGCGCAGGTGTCCAGCCAGCAGGATGTTGTCGGCCTCGCTGGTCTCCAGCTCGTTGGTCCAAGTGGGCTCGAAATTATCAAGCCAGCTGATCTCGTCCTCCAGCATGGCCGCAGGGCCGATCTGAAGCTGCTCCATTTCTGATGCTGAGAACATGAAACATATGAGCTTTTCCAAAGGAATCCAAAAATTGTTCTTAAATTCCGCAGGACAAAAGCAAGTGTCACTCCCTGAAAGATACATTTGGAACTTATATAGAGGGAACAAAACAGCATTGAGCAAATGATTTAGTGAACCGTTTAGTTGACGTTCATAAAATATTGATAATCTCATATAAATATTGATCATCAAGCTTTTTATTTAATGCTCCATTCATTTTCAATATTTATAACCCTGATACCGAAATCATGAATATAGTTGGTCACTGGTCTTTTCTAGCAATAAAAACAACAAAATAACTCAATGATTTTTTTATAGGAAATGTAAATAAATGTAAAAATATTAGGGCTGTCAATCGATTAAAATATTTAATTGCGATTAATCGCATGATCCATTTGGAACTTATATAGAGGGAACAAAACAGCATTGAGCAAATGATTTAGTGAACCGTTTAGTTGACGTTCATAAAATATTGATAATCTCATATAAATATTGATCATCAAGCTTTTTATTTAATGCTCCATTCATTTTCAATATTTATAACCCTGATACCGAAATCATGAATATAGTTGGTCACTGGTCTTTTCTAGCAATAAAAACAACAAAATAACTCAATGATTTTTTTTATAGGAAATGTAAATAAATGTAAAAATATTAGGGCTGTCAATCGATTAAAATATTTAATTGCGATTAATCGCATGATTGTCATGAGTTAACACGTGATTATTCGCAACTTAATCGCACATTTTTATCTGTTCTAAATGTACCTTCAACTAATACCTTTTAAGTTTTTAAAGTACACATGAAATCAAAATTGACTATTTATTTTGTTAGCGCACAATGTTATTTTTATGGTGAACAATTCATCCGTGCAAGTCAATCCACCAAAAAAAAATTTAGTTTGCCTTCGTATTCTTTAATCCAAATCTGAAAATGCACCTCCCCTCTGAAATGACGGACCTCCTCTGATGGCGTCAGTTTGACGGCTTGGGCTTGAGCATAACATCCTTAAACACGCCCCTCCAACTGTCAGTGTTGTTCTGAATGAAACCGCCTACTTTACTACATCCAATAAGTTTGTAGTAGAAAACAAGCCACGCCCTCTGATTTTCTCATTCAATATTTAATTCCTCTCGGAAGTACGTCACAATACGGAATTAAAGTGTTAACAGGCGCAAAGGAAGCAAAGTTTCCTTACTTTAGCAAAGGAAAACCAGTCTCCTCTTGGCTTATATTGAAATCCTCCGACATTCTTCTTTACAAATCCTCGTTTTGTACTTCTAATTCGTGAACGTTGTTTTGTTTTGATCTCTCCCCTGTGCTTCCGCGTTCGTTACTTCTGAGCGGCGCATGCAGAAAGACGACCTCCATACGTCATCCGCCCGGAACTGCTTCCGTTTACAACAGTGAGCGCAAGCTAGATTAAATTGATTATTACGTTTTAAATACGGATATTTTTCTTACAAAAACGCATCGATTCGCTACAGGAGGTCTTTGTTCACACCCCACTTTTGAGACACTTTTTATTATGAATGGGCACTTTTTATTTAACTTTTTTTTGGACTGAAGCACTGCAACACCCGCTGACTGCCATTAAACAGCTTGGAATATCAAAGACAATTTTTTCTGTATCTGTAACAACTCTGACTGGATTCGTCTGAAAGAAGAAAGTCATATACACCTGAACTAACCCTTTAATTGTTTAGATTTTTATAATGCATTATCTTCTTATCAATCTACCAGTTCACATTTACAACTTCGTGTCTGCTGCATAAAAACATGGGTGGATGTTCACATTGGTCTGAACAAAAACACCAGATGGGCAAATTAATTCTCTGCCAGCAGGAGGAGCTGTCGGAACGGTAAAAATAGAGCGGGTTCTCCGACTGTAAACAAAGCAGCGCAGCAGCTGACTTTGAAATATTTATTCATTTATATCATATTTATTCAATGAAATCACCTTTTGAAGTTTTATCATCACATTAAGCCATATTGCAATTCTTGTCTTTCCCTCCCCAAATTTAAGACCTCTTGAAAGCAAAATTTAGACTTTCTTGTACAATTAAAGACTTTTATGGCCTTAAACATGATGCATCTAATTTTAAGACCTCTTAAGCCTTTATAAGGACCCGCGGAAACCCTGAAACAGAAAATACACGCTGCATTAATCGCGCGTTAATAAAATTTGTGCCGTTAAAATGAATTTGCGTTAATGTGTTAACACATTAATTTTGACAGCCCTAAAAATATATATATAAAATGTTTATAATATCATACTGTAGGCAGAATGGGTAACAGGGCTAGAAATATAGGCTTAAACCAAGTAATCATAGAATAGGGACTATCAGGTCTGGGACTAAGTGTTGATTAAGTAGTTGATGATTTTAAATTTCAAATAATAAATTAAAAAAAATAAATAAACATCTGTCTGCATTTTCTAACAATAACTTGGGTAACAGGGTTGAAGAATGATAAATGCAGTCAACATTACACTAGAAAACTCAAGGAGATTCATAGTTTTTTTCCTCCATGCTGTAGAAACACTCCACTTGATGTATCACAATTTTAAAGAATGTTATTACTATTATTTTTAATAAGGAAAAAACAGGGCTGCAAGTAAAAAAATGTGGGGCAAAATGTTTTCGTAACTAAATTAGTTAATAATTAGAAATAATTTTTGGTAACACTTTACAATAAGTTTCCATTAGTTAATGTTAGTTAATGTATTAACTAACATGAACAAACAATGAAAAATACATTTATTACAGTATTTATTAATGTTAATGAAAATACAGTTGTTCATAGTTAGTTCATGTTAATTCACAGCGCATTAACTAATGTTAACAAGCACAACCTTTGATTTTAATAATGCTGTAGTAACTGTTGAAATTAACATTAACTAAGATTAATAAATGCTGTAGAAGTATTGTTCATGCTTAGTTCATGTTAACTAAAGTAGTTAACTAATGTTAACTAATGAACCTTATTGTAAAGTGTTACCTAATTTTTTACTACAATGAACTATATTTATTATAATCAAATTCATGGAATGACTGAATAATCAGAAAATAAATAATGGGAGACCAAAGTACATTTTGTTTGTGAAAACTGACATTTATATTATATACTTATTATGAAAATAAGGCAGAACACTCACTGGTCAGATCATCCAGTAGTTGGCACCTCAGATCAAAATACTCTGTGCATTGTGAAAGCAACCTAAAAACACGATCATCAGCTTAGCTCAGTAGATATTCATCATTTCATATAATGTTTATATGCAGTCTGCAAAAATAACATTTCATATATTTCTTTTCTAATGTCTACACAGTGTTTTAATTACTTTGTGGGCCTGTTATAGTAAGAATTTCATTTAAGTCTCATTTGTCATTATACACTTAGAGAAATAAGATTACTAACTGAGAGAAGAAATAATGTGTTTAGTGTTAACCTTTGGTTAATGCCCCTCATGATGCTGGTGGGGGACCAGAGAGGAAGTTGGGCTGTCAGAACCACCTTCAGCAGGAAGAGGTTGGGCTTCTGGAGGTCAGGGTATGCAGAGGTGTCTGACTGACTGAGAGTGTACAGCTGATCACACGCTACACGTCGGATCTGTGAACAAAGAAGGAGTTTAGACATTAGGTCATACTTAATAAGAGACAAGTTTAATTTTGTCAGGACTACAACGCAAACACTGACCTCTCCACTGGGCGACCCCAGCAGAATATCAATGATGAAATCATTCACAGAAGTCAGATTGTAAAATGAAGCTTGAAAGAGAACAGGAAACAAAGCGACTCCATAAGTGTTTTGATTTTTGATGACTTTATTTCGCATGTGTCAGTGTTTTTTTTTTTCTTACATAGCTGTTGGCAGCGTAGCTGAAGGCATGTGACGAGTAAAGAGAGTGCTTCTCTTGCAATAATAGTGTCTTTGATGGACACAAACAGCTGTTTGACGCATATCCCAGCCTGCAATGTGGTGACCTCTCCCTCACTGCCTGAGCTGCAGTTACTTCCTGCAACACACACGAGCACGAACATTTAGAGTAATGCACAAGTCCGACTAAAAGGGAGATATCCAGCACCGATCAGAGTCTCACCTGTGCTGCTGACCCTGCTGCGAACACCCAGCGGGAGAAGCGAGTTAGTTGTCTCTCTGATTGGCTGGCTGCTTCCAACTAGGTCCAATCGGCCTGCAGCTGCTGCCCAGGTGAGCCTCATGAAGCACGCCACTGTGGATGTGAAGTCTCCCACCTCCATTGTCTGCAATGACAAACCAGAGAAGTTAGAGATGATCAGAAGTAAATCATTTAGTAAAGCATCGGATGCTCTCTCACACCTGTATGGCGACACGGGCGGCCGGGATGATTTCTTCCACTCTGATGGAGGATCTGTCAGACACGGACACCTGCCTGTAGGAGGACTTCTCTGGAGTCCCGCAGACGGAGAGCTGTCGGCCGCTCTGCCGCCCGGCATTACGGAATGGCCGAGAGGACAAAGTGTCCAGACCTTCCTTGCTCAACTCCTCATCGAGCAAACTAGGCATAGCCTGCCCTACCAGCAGGAACCTACAGGAGGAGACAAAGAGCAAGTCCTTTAACAAATGCTAAAGCCCAAAGTATCCACCTTATTTTGCAACGAAGAAGTAAGCTATTTTCTGTGAAAGTGCGAGACTTTTGATTCATTAGCTGCTATTGGCACATAACTAGAAGAACTAGCAGTAAACGGTACAACTATTTGCACTAAAAAAAGAAGTGTGTTTTTGATCATGCTAATATTACAATTAATTAATTAAATTAAAATTAAAATAATATAACAAATACCAGTTTGCAATATCAAGCAGCATAACTGCCTATTTTTGCACAGGTCTTAGAAAAACAGGCAGCCAGTGTTGCAACCTTGTGGACCTGGTTGCATGTGTACAGTATACGCATACTATATGTGAACCTGGACCACAAAACCAGTAATAAGCGTAAATAATTCGAAATTAAGATTTATACATAATCTGAAAGCTGAATAAATAAGCTTTCCATTGATGTGTGGTTTGTTAGGATAGGACAATATTTGGCCGAGATACAACTATTTGTAAATCTGGAATCTGAGGGTGCAAAAAAAAATCAAAATATTGAGAAAATCGCCTTTAAAGTAGTCCAAATGAAGTTCTTAGCAATGCATATTACTAATCAAAAATTACGTTTTTATATATTTACGGTAGGAAATTTACAAAATATTTTCATGGAACATAATCTTTACTTAATATCCTAATGATTTTTGCCATAAAAGAAAAATCTATAATAAATTTTTTTTTTTTTTTGCTATTGCTAAAAATATACCCAAGTGACATAAGCCTGGTATTGTGCTCCAGGGTCACATATGATGAAATACATGTAAAAACTGAAGTATACTTTGGGTTAAACTCACAACTTTGACATTAGCATGCTGCTAAGCTAATGGACCCAATACTCTAACAAATCACAAACAAAATACATATTACATATATTTCACATAAATTCATACTTACAAAAATTACAAGCACACATGCACTGGATGGCAGTGCATATTTAATTAGATGGAACTACTTTGCTGATAAATTTCAGAACTAAATTAGCTATAAAAAAATACACCTGTTATTTTTGGGTCAAAAAATGTCCCGTATAGACTTTAATGTAACTTTAGAAAGTTTACAGCACTCTCCTAATAAATTTTGTACATGAATAGTTGTATATGTTTATCTAGAAGTTTTCACAATAGTCTTAGGCTTACATAGAAGCATTTTACCAGGCCCCCTAAATGTCAGTGGAGGTACTGCACTTGAGCAGTAGAAACATGTATACTGTATCATTTGAAATCATTTTTATATTCTGAAACATTTTTAATATTTTTCTTAGGAACCATAGAAACACTGCAAAAAGTCTAAGGGATGTTCTCAGACACAAAATGTTTATAATTTTCATCTGGGTAAAAAAAGACTGGAACAGAACGCAAAAGAAATATTAAAGAAATATTATTATGCTGCCCATCACTTTGAGTGCCGAATTCAAAGAAAAGATGTGAACAAAATAACAAAATAGAGAAACAGGGAAAGAGAAGACAGCCAGATTGATAAATGAGACCGCACCTGGCCAGCTGCAGGCAGATGGAATAGACTCCCTGTCTGGTCTCATAGTCCACCTCAGAGGGGATGGAGTCTCTCTGCATGACATTAACCACCAGACTGAGACAAGAGAGAGACAATGCACCACTGAGAGAATTAATGATCAAAATATACAGCCACATTAAGACTGCAGAATTATCAACATGAGGAGCAGTGTAAAAGTGGGTGGAATGCAGACGGCTACCTGAGACCTCCCGCTTTGAGGAAGTTCTCACAGAAAGATTTGACACTGGTTTTTGCCATTTCATCATCAGATGTGGGCATCAGCTTGGAGCTCAGCACCTGTAAGGAAGATAGTGGTGAGTGTGTGAATATAGAACAAGCCTAAAAAAATGTATGTTCTCTAAACAAATGGTTTTATTTAGGGATGCACCGATATGAAAATTTTGGCCGATACCGATAACCGATTATTCTTTATTTTTGAAAGCCGATAACCGATATGTTGGCCGATAAATCTATATCCAAATTGTTATATACTTTTTGAGAGCCTGATTACAAAAAAGGTCTCATCATTAAAAGCCACATCCCAAACACTTCAACATAAGCAGCCTAGTTTGAACGGTGTACATTTTAAAAATATTTTTACTCTCCCATTACCAAATTTAGTCATAAAAAAAGTCTTACAAATAAATAAAATAATGCATAAATAATGCAAACAAGTCACTGGACATCATTACACATGTAAAGAATCAAAATGAATGCGCCACAGATCAATAAAACAGAATAGCCTCTGCACGGACAATAATTAAATGATTTTAATTACTAAACCATATTGTTGATGAAAATAATAAGAGAAAAATACAAGTGGTTGTTGTTATTAATAATATATCAATGATTTTGAAAAAGTAACAAATTAATACCACTGTTTTAAATAGCAGCCATTGAGCTGCAGCTCAAGCTGAAGCTGAAGAGCTGAATGAACACGGTAAACTGAAGCGTTTTGCTGGCAGCTTATTTAACTCAAGGAAATGCATCCTGAGATTAATATTAATACAACATAAACATAATATTACAACTTATATATGAAATGACAAATGACGCAGTTATTGCATGCTATAGTCAGAATGTGTGATCCTGTTGTGGATGCGCTCTTCCCATAACAACGCGCTGAAACACGGCAACTAAACCCAAAGAATTCACAACGTTTTATTATAATAATGTTCTCATTAGAATGTTATATACACGACATTCCCAATCATAGTTATTAATGTTGTGCACTGCTGTTTGGGCTGCGTGTGCTGAGCTAAAGATGATCACTGGTAAACTGAAGCGCTCTTTTAACTTTACCAAACGCATTCTATATGAGATACATCAGATATACATCAAATAAACACAATATTACAATGTACAATTGCACAAAAGGCTGCAAACGAACAGCGCGCATCTGAAGTGTCTCTGAAGGAAATAATGCATTATTTATCGGCTTTAAGATATCGGCCAAATTTTCTTATCAGGCCGATACCGATAACAGAAAAAATGAGCCGATATGGGCCGATACCGATATGGTGGCCGATATATCGTGCATCCCTAGTTTTATTTTAAAATTCATTACAACCTTTGCAACCCTGTTACAAAAATGTGGTAATTAATATACTTTGGTGTTTATTTCCTAGCAAAAAAACATAAAAATAGACTACATTTATTTGAAAAAACAAACAAACTACCCTTCAAAATGTATATTTTAAATGTAATTTATTCCTGTGATGGCAAAGCTGAATTTTCAGCATCGGTGTCACATGATCCTTCAGAAATCATTCTAATATGCTGATTTGCTGCTCAAGAAACATTTCTCCTTACTAATGTTCAAAACAGTGGTGCTGCTTAATATTTTTGAGGAAACTGGGATGTATATGCCAATATAGGCAACAGGGTTTAGATAGTTTGGGACCAAATGCTGGTTTGTAATTTTTGATAAACTTAAAATATTTTTTTTTTACTAATAATAACTTTGGTAACACTACTGAATCAAAATAAAAACTGCTTCATGTACCTCCAGGTTATAAAGCACTCTGAATGTAGACATGCCAGGGGCAGAGGAACGAAACAGAGACTCCAGGATGGACGCTGCACTCTGCTGGTGCTGCTGTTTACTGGACAGAGATGGAGACTTTGAGGCCTGAGAACCAGACCCCAGCGTAAACAGAGTTTTCTGATGGAAGAGAGAGAGAGAGAGAGAGAGAGAGAGAGAGAGAGAGAGAGAGAGAGATTTATTTACTGTCTGCTAGAGGACACTGTGTGCACCCTACTAAAAACAGTGCTCAAAATGCTGAGTCATTCAGCCTGTGTTCACATCTGACACTATTTCACCTAACTACCTACTTATTCTTTACTATTACAATTTTCCAAATTGTAAACTCATCGAAGCTATTCAATAATTCCCATAATTCATTTCATATTATGTATGTGGAAACTGCTTTCTAAGCTTAGAATTAAGCTTGTAATTGTAATTACAATTATCCAAGTCAAAGAGTGTCTTTCAGGTACCTGGTGACTCCAGACGCTGGACTCTTTTGGCACAAAGTTATCAAGGGCGTCCTGCACCTCTGGGTCGGTCGGGATGAGCAGCAACAACTTCCTGACACGCAAAGTTATTCTGGACAGGAACAAGAAGGCCACACAGTTATTACAAGTCAGCTGAAATCACAAAATACACACAACATATGTCCGTAAATAGAAAGGAAAAATTGACCATTCAAAAGTAAAGAAAAAACATCATACAGGTTTAGTATGACATGAGGGTGAATAAATAATGACAGAACTACAATTTTGGAGTGAACTATCCTTTTAAATAAATAATGGCATAACTTGCAGGGGTTGTGGGATTTTACCTAGGTTCCTCCAAATTGGCGAGCTGATAAAGCATCTCAAAGACATTACACACCAACGCCATGACCACACCAGGAAGAGATTTCTCCTGCAATCACACACATGAGTTTAATAAAGTAGGTTGAGATACACTTCTTCTCAGATATACTACTTAGATGGGGTCTGCAAGTTTTTTTCTATTCATCAAAGAATCAAGAAAAAATGTATCACAGTTTCCAAAAAAAGTTTCTTGAGCACCAAATCAGCATATTAGAATGATTTCTGAAGGATCATATTACATTTCAAAATATTACTGTTTTTGATCAAATAAATGCAGCTTTGGTGAGCATAAGAGACTTCTTTCAAAAACATAAAAAAAAATCTTACAGACCCTAAACTTTTGAAAGGTAGTGTATGTATTCTGTACACAAGTGTGTACTTGCTCAGTTAGTGTGTACTTGAATAAGTATCAGGAAATTGTGAGTTGTCAGTTCAGTGAGTGTATGTACCTGCTCCAAAGCATACGCAGAGTTAAAGACCCCGCTGCTGCTGGAGCTGGCCGAGGCAGAGCTGTCCGCTGAACTGCCTGATGGAGTGCCTGTTCCTGAGCTCTTTACCGTCAGACTCTGCTCATCAGAGAAACCCAGCTGATTCAACAGCTTCTGGTCACGATTCATTGTCAGCTGGAATTTAAAAAGAGGACTGGTTAGCATGAATCCATAAATAAAGGGGTCAATATGAAGAGCTTGTTTGATATGAACTTTAATTAAAATGGTTAAAACACTGCCCTTTTGGATTCTGCATTCTATTACACACACATATATATATATTAGCTTTATTTAATTATTTAAATGAAAGTTCTGAAGTTCAGCACTGAAGTTGAGACTTCTGTAGGCAGTTACTGGATGTTGATCATTTCAAAATGCCAAATTATTGGCCATTTTAGTAACAAATCTGTTAACTAAAACATAAACCAAAACTAAAACTATATAAAAAAAAAATTGGAAAAATAAACATTGGATTAAATACATAAACTAAACAAATATTAGAAATATTGCTCTGGCAACTAAATGAAGTTGAAGTACTAAAATGACTAAATGAATTCAAATTAAACTGATATAAAAATAAAACAATTTAGAAATCTTTTTTTTTTAAACAAAACCTAATAAAATTGCAAAGATAATTCAGATCAATAAAAATTGAATTATTTCTATATTTAAAAACACTAAAATAACACTGGTAACAATAACCAATATAAATAAACAATGTTTATTGTTCACTCTCTATAACTAGGAAACCTAATCTTATTTTCAGTTTTCAGTGTTGTCATCAATACCTAAAATCAACGTTTAACTATTAAAAACATTTTTTTGTTTGATGAAATATAAATATTAGATGAAAAATGATGAAAATTAGACATCTTGCCCTAGCAACTATCTGAAATAGGTTTAACTCTTTCCCCGCCAGCATTTTTGAAAAAAAGTTGCCAGCCACCGCCAGCGATTTTTATGATTTTCACTAAAATTTGATGGCCTCCAGAATATTTTGCTGTATGAATATTTGAATATGCAATACACCAAAACAAAGATCCGAGCCTCTACTTTTAAACAAAAACTGTTTTATTCTAGCTTAAAGCATTCTTTTTTTATCAACACTTGAATATAGGTAGGTTTCACAAAAATGCATAATTTTGAGCAAAATAATAATTATTTTGTTATCAAAAACTACATCTGGGTAATATTCAGTACGATTATCAAAGCATAAATCCAGTAAATCGCTTCTATCAACACCTCCAAAGCTTGCACAGACATATACAACTTCCTGGATCAACATTTTACGTAACATTATGCAGTTTTCATTTATATGCTGCCACTGCTGATGATCGCATTATTTTTCATATGCATCTGTTTACATAAGAGATCGCTCGTTTCTCCGTCCTGTTCACGTGTGATTTTGTTCGGGAGGTTTTGTACTCATTCAGAAGATGTGCAATAGCGCCCCCTAGTGTATAACAGTGAAAACAAGAAAAGCCGTAAAAACTCGTCTTTGGCGGGGAAGCGTTGTCTTCTAATGGCGCTTTTCCACTGCGTGGTATGACTCGGCTCGGTACGGCTCAGTACGGTACGGCACGGCTTGGTTCGGCTTGGTTTGCGTTTCCACTGCAGTTTAGTATCGCTTTAGAATGGGCGGGATTATTCACATGTCGTTATAGTTGCGCCGCCTCTACTGCCACGACTCCAAAAAAACGTTTTCATTCCGCGTCGCCCCATCAAGCTCTCGCTGGATCCGCTCCTCTGCTATCAACGAGAGGAACGTCTGTTCTTCCGCAACAGGGGGAACAGCCACTTTTTGGTTGTTAAAAAAAGGTACGCTCGTTCAAAACGGTTGCGTTCGATCCTTCTCTGGCTGTGCTGATTTAAATCTAGCGGGTCTGTTTGTGTCTCATGTCGCAAGTTCAGTGACGCAGGTAATGACGATTTTCTCCGGCCAATCCATGATCAGCAGAGTTTACACGTCACGTTTTGGTAACGGTACGGTACACTTGGAACCCCAACCGAGGTGGTACTAAAAAAAGTACCAGGTACCAGGTACTGTACCCAGTGGAAACCCCCCAAAAAGTGACCCGTCCCGAGCCGTACCGTGCCGTACCATGCAGTGGAAAAGCGCCATAAAAGATGAGATAACTCGCTAATGGCGGGGAAAGAGTTAAGTTGAAGCACTAAAATTACTAACTGTAATAAAACTAAAATTGAAATAAAAAACATTAAAACTATTTAGAAATATTTAAATGAAAACTGAAAATATAAAAATAAAAACTTATTCGAAATATTAATAAAAACTAAAATTTTACAAAAATAACACTAACACTTGTAACAATAATCAATACAAATAAACAATGTATATTGTTAACTATAACTAGAAAACGGCCCGAGAACAAAGGCTCGACACGGGTCATAATAGCTGCCACATTCTCTCACAGTGCTGTAGGAGTGTTTGGCTCCTGTGCACCGCTCAGATATGACTACAACACATCACATTTAGTGTTTGACTCACCATGCTGTCATTGGCAAATATCTGCACATTGTCCACCGGACAGCTGAGCTGCTCGGCTATCTTCCATCTGATGCTGCCTATGGTCTCATTGCTGTGGGCCTGCACATGAACACAAACACATAAGGGCTCTATTGATCCATCTATTCAAATTAGGCAAAGCAAATACCAGTCAGTTGAGTCTACAGAATGAACGATCACCCAACAGACCGTTGTTTGTGAATATCACATTCGGTTTCTCACGCCGAACGTTCACCTGCCATCTATCAATGTTTCTCTATTCTCCAAATAGGGGAAATGTTTATCAAATTCCATTTATATCAACCCTGCTTACAGTCTGTCATAAGTGTGTGCATTTGTGTCGTGAGTGCCAGAACTAAATGGGTTTTGTCTCCAAGAAGTGCGTGTGTGTGTGACGTTACCTCCAAGGTGAATGTGTCTTTGGTAGATTCGTATGTGATGTGAAGTGTAACAGGATGGCCGTGGAAAGACGCTCCATGAGGTAGAATAGTTCGAGGAACAGAATACAGGTCCTGAAACAGATCCAGCGGTACAACAGTCAGTACCATGTGACCTGCTGTTGAGTTGCTTTGACCTGGAAACTCATTTTCCATTTCAAAACAATGTGGCGATACAATCACTTAAATGTTGGCTGTCATAAAAGATATTAGATGTTATAAGAGTTATTCAAATACTGTACACAATACAGGTAGTGATTTCTGAAGGACCATGTGACACTGAAGACTGGAGTAATAATGCTGAAAATTCAGCTTTGCCATCACACGAATAAATCACATTCTAAAATATATTAGAATAGAAAGCAGTTATTTTAATTTGTACTAATATTTTACAATATTGATGTTTTTGCCGTTTTCCCCCCCATCAAATTAATGTAGCCTTATGGTGAGCATGAGACTTCTTTCAGAACAATTAAAAAATCTCACCAAGCCCATTATTATAATATATATTTGAATATATATATATATATATAATTTTCAATTAATTCTATAATATATGAATCTCTAGAATCCATTTTTCTTGCTTACTAACAAGCAATTGAACCACTTTCCTAGTGTAATTGTAATATTAGATGAGCTCCTGCATATCTTTCAGCAATAAACCTGCAATTTCAAATCAGTTTTCTATGAATCAGCATTTCAATGAATAGTGTAATAATTGGCAGCAATAAGCTCCTGAGCTTCATATTACACGATTTACTGAAATTCGTAGATTAGACAAAAGCGCTACAGTCCAAAAGCACTTCCTGCACCAAATGTCTGTCAATAACAGACCAATTAGTGTCTGTTAGAGGGAACGGGTATGAAAACGTCTTTCTGAATACACGCAGGAATTAACACCGTATCGGATCCCTTTCGCTGTGTTCTGGCATGATTACTCCTAAATGCACTAAATGGCATGACAGAATCTGTGCCAGATTTCAGCATGGAACTGAACAGCTGGAGAAACGGGGAGACGGTGAATGCTGCAGTCAACCAATGATCAGACTTCATCATTCCACAGCTGCGAGTCTGACAACTATCTAACACAAGAAGAGAATTAATTCGTAAAGTCTGTAGTTCAGTGATGTTGCTACATTTGACTTTTACAGATTGCTGGTTTCTTCGCTGAGACTGACTGATGCTTTCAAACTAGATAAACTAAGTCATTAAGATAAGTATTAGTGCAATAGTCATAAGAGGTTGAACACAAGATGAATCTGAACAAATAAAGTTGTGCACTCAGATACGCAAAGCAGTATGTAACTTGTGTATGTGTATCAGCTCTTACCTCTATTGTTATGACATAACGCTCCGCCAATAACAGAAGTCTCTCAATGATAACTAGTTTACTGGACCTGAGGACAGAGATGGTAATCAACTTCAGTGGGTTAAATTTCATGTCAACCTTGATATTAAAAGATATCAAAATCTTTCTGAACAACCTTCAGATCAATTAAGATTTTAATGTTGCATAACACCAAGTCTGATGTGACTAAATGAATAAAACATAAAAATCAAATTAAAACATTTTCCTATCCTGATGATCTGACGATAGCTGCTCGCATCTCAGCTTGTCTAACAGACATTTATTGCTGGATGAAGGACCATCACCTTCAACTCAACCTTGCCAAGACAGAACTGCTTGTGGTTCCAGCAAACCCATCGTTTCATCACAATTTCACCATCCAGTTAGGCACATCAACCATAACTCCTTCAAAAACAGCTAGAAACCTTTCTCAGACCACATTGCTAAAACTGTCCGGTCCTGCAGATTTGCTTTATTCAACATCAAGAAGATCAGGCCCTTTCTCAGAACATTCTTCACAACTCCTTGTTCAAGCTCTTGTTCTGTCCAGGCTGGACTATTGCAATGCTCTCTTGGCAGGTCTTCCAGCCACTTCTATCAAATCTTTACAATTAATCCAGAACACAGCAGCAAGATTAATTTTTAATGAGCCAAAAAGAATGCACGTCACACTATTGTTTATTAATTTGCACTGGCTACCAATAGCTGCTCGCAAGGCATTGATGTTTGCCTACAAAACCACCACTGGCTCTGCCACCTTTTACCAAAATTCATTACTTCAGACTTATGTGCCCTCTAGAAACTTGAGTTCTGCAAGTGAACGTCGCTTTATTGTGCCATCCCAAAGAAGCACAAAATCACTTTTACAGACTTTTAAATTAAATGTTCCCTCCTGGTGGAATGACCTGCCCAAATCAATCAGAGCAGCTGAGTCCTTAGCCATCTTCAAGAATCGGCTAAAAACACATCTCTTCCATCTTTATTTGACCCTCTAACTCTAGCACTCTCTATTCTAATTCTATTCTTTATTTAAAAAAAAAAAAAACACTTGTCCCTTTTAGACTTGCACTCTATTAATTTGCTGCTTGTTTTCTTCAAAAAAAAAAAAAAAAACTCACACTTGCTTTCTAATCTTTTTGTATTCTATCGGTTTTCTTTTCTTTTATTATACAATTAACAAAAGTAAAATGATCTCTAACACTAGCTTGCTCTATTCTTTTTCTATTATATCGGTTTTCTTTATTATATTATTAAAAAAAAAAACCTTGCTACGTGTACTGCGGTTAAGCTAACTAAGACTTGTTATAGCACTTTTATATCATTGCTCTTTTGTTGATTTTGATTGCTTCCATTGTCCTCATTTGTAAGTCGCTTTGGATAAAAGCGTCTGCTAAATGACTAAATGTAAATGTAAATGACAAGGTATTAAATGTGGGATATGAGTTGTTCAAAACAAAACAAATGAGCACAAAAAAATGAAAACCAAAAAACAACACAACAAAACGAAAACAAAAAAAACAAAAAACAAGACAACAAAAAAACACCACAACAAATCAAATCAAAACAAAAATCAATGCAAAAAAAACAACACAAACAAGCAGAAGTGATACAAGTTCGTTACTGTACAGACTGGAACAGAACTTCTGCTCTAGCTTTGGTACTTTCTGCTTGTTTTGCCTAATTTTGTAAGTTTAACAAAAGTTGTGTATAAGTGCTTTAATTATGTTAAGACATGCAGCCAACAACATCAGCTGGATCTCATCAGCTGATCTGAAAGCTGCTCAACTAGCCTCAAAACTAGTCCTCATACCTGGATGGAGATTGCACCGATGTGGCGACCGTTGGCATAGCAGTGGCTGTCAGCATCTTGGTTGCCCGGGTAACAGCATGTGTGAGGGTCGGGCCGCCCAGCGCAGAGCTAGCAGCCTGTGTGTGATGTAGGGATGAGCTTTATCACAATCATCATCACAAAGAAGAAAAAAAAAAGTGTAATTTCACACTGTAACACTCACCTCCAATCTCTTATAGCAGTCAGCAATGAATTTCTTATGTAGAGATACTGAGTCCTATAAAAAATACACAAAGAAACAAAAAAAATATTAATTAACAGAGAAATTATATATAAACTGGAATGGCAAGTCTCACAAAAAAAATTTAAACTTTTAATGTTGACCTTCTTCATTTTGGGGTTGAGGTTAATGTAGCTGTAAGTAATGATGAGATGTATGGCTTCATTAGCGATGTCCTCGTCTGGAGATTCCATCGCGATCCTCCAGATGAAGTCCATCCCAGCCAGATCCAATCGCTCCACGCACTGAGAGAGACAATCATATTTTTTCACCTGTCAAGACGGGATTTCCTCACCAATTTCACTGAGGAAAAGCTGGAATCTCATACCAGTTGTGTTCCCTGCCGTTTGAGACGGTGGTCACTGAGGTTCACATTCTCAAAGAAGGTCTTGAAGAGGTTAAACCCTGTAAAACATTGATGAAAGACCACAGAAAACTCACACACTCATAGTCCCACTTTATGCAACTTCACCACATGCTTCTAATGAGGCCATTTCTTTCTGTGAGGGTAAATTTAGCACAGTAAGCACAGTGGTTTCCTGCAGATGTACAGAAGACATGTAATACCTCAGGGTGTTAGAATGTGGAAATACTGTGGAAGCACTGAGTGAACTCTGTGGTTGAACTTTTACCGTTCATAGTGATCTCATAAGGCTCCAGCTTGAGGATCTTCTCTTTAAAGAGCTGCTGTTGAACATCACTCTCTAGATCATGCTGTCCCTTAGTGAACCATTCGAAACACATCTAGAGCAGAGTTGAACACCATCAAAACTACTACATAGTTTGTCGCAATGGCAAAATTTCAGCATTTTTTTGAGTATTTATGTATTGAGTATTATGGAATATTTCTACACCACAGAACTGAAAATGCATTAAACATATTATATTTAACAAGTTAGTGAATATAACAAATAACAAAATGCCATTTAGTCTTTAACCTGACGCTTCTCTTTTCAAGCACCATGATTAAACAGCATGATTAAAATTGAAACAAACAAACAAAACACCAAAACAAAATAAAACAAATAACAAGCAAAAAAGATAAAACAAACAAGCAGAGCAAAGCAAAAAATAAATAAAATAAAAATCAAACCAAACCAAAACAACCTCAAAACAGAACATAAAACAACACGACACCTCTCGATCCAGCTCGCACACATCCATGCCAGAGACCAAGCATTCCCAGATCTCTTTGGCTCTATTCCAGACCAGGTACAGACTGGCCTCTTGCAGGAAGAATGCAAGGAACTTCAAGTGACTCTCCAAATACTGGAAAAAATGTGATAACAACAACAACATCAGATAGATAATTAAAAAACAACTACTCTGTTTTCATTATTACCAAATGTGAGGCATAACACGAGTCACTTCTGTAGTCTACAAATATATTTTTGTCCTGTGCTAATCTTTGGGTCAAACAACGATTTGATTCATCTTTAAACCAGAGGAAATGAATAGACTTTGTTTACACTATCTTAACTAGAAACTCAACCGCCTTTTTGGAACAATAACACAATTAACAACAAAACCTATGTAATATGTTGTAGATGACTAAAATAATGCATATTTTATTTGCTACATGTTTGTGCACCGCTGGAAAAAAAAAAAAAAGGAAAATAAATGAATATCATATTTTATTATTATTATAATAATGTCAAGGTTCATAGTATTTTTTTTTTTTAAATAATAATCAAATATTGTATCTAATAAACCTTAGATTTGCACTGTTACACATTATTTTAAATTCAGCTTTTTTCACACCTTAATAACAGTTATTGGCAAATCTATTTTCAACTGAGCTTTAATTCGTCGAATCACAAAGAGATATTGAACTTGTGACAACACACCTCCTGATAGGAGTACCGCCCATCAACCAGTGTGGACCCAGAAAGACCATTGGATCCAGCGACAGATACGGCCAAGCGATGACATGACACCAGAGAGCCTGTGATCAGCTTCACTATCTCAAAGTTCTTCTTCAGGTCCTGGATTATACTCTAGAGGACACGACAAAGTATAATCCAAAGCCATTTAAAAGCATGAAAAATTAGGCTTATAGTTTAAGTAGCACCACTTGCAGGAAAAAAATGAACAGGCCAGATGGTCCGTCTGGACACCGTCTGCACCTACCTTGTCCTGTTTCTGGTAGGTCTGTTTGATAAAAGACCGCGTAATCTCATGAAGCTGCCGCAAGGCTGGAACCACCCACACCGTCTGAGGGTTAGTTTGCTGAGACGACTACAATACAAGCACAAACACACAGATATAAACACACAGTGACATCAACAATAACACACAATATGCATTCATGGAATACAGTAATCTCCATCTGGGTGAATGACGTATAAGTATGCCCACAACTTCCATTCAATGTAATGACTCTAAAAAGGTCATGTGGTATAACCATCAAGTAAAAAAAAAAATACTAATAAAATATAACAACAATAATAATAAGATAATAAACTAAAAGTAAAAAAAAAAAGTTTTTCAAATGTTCCAAATGTAAAAAATTTACTGAATTATAAATGTAAGTTTTTGAGGAGTCGCACCACATGATATTTTACAATCTGAACTAACCTTGTCTTGTCATAAAATGGTCAGATTATCATATATTTTGAGAGACTTATTGACCTTAAGTCCTGAGGGTCTGGGGTCCTCTCTATATTTCATTTTGAAACATTTTTTTCTTTATGTTGGTTGCACCACCACATGACTGTCTTCTTTTAATGAGGCCTTTTTTCTTTCTTGTGATATCAGGACAGTTGTATCTCCCTGACATTTTTTACTTTATATGCCCCCCAAAAATGCCTTCTAATTCAGAAAGAGGCAAATTCAAGTTATTATATGTGTGACCCACCTTTTTATTTATTTATTTGTTTGTTTTTAATTAACAGATCACAGAAATTATAATTACACCATTAACCCATCAAACAACCCAGGTTTTGGTTAGAGTCTTAAATAGTCCACAACAGATTGAAGTCAATAGTCAAAAAGTCATTAGCTGATATTTGGACGTGAAGATCAAACCCTCAGAAGTGCCCTTTGTAAATCACACATATCTTAACAGTCCTTCCCCGTGAATCAAGTGGCAATCATCAGTTTGCAAATTAAATTCTGTTCATGTGAGATTCAGGCTGAGTTATGATTGGGACTAAAGGGGTAGGTCTTCTCTTACTTTAGCCAATGAGCTCGGTTTCTTCTTGCCCCAGGTGCCAGTAAGAAAAGAGACCTGTGTCTCGCTGGAAGACTTTGAATCCTCCTGTATTTGCATCTAAAGACATAAACTTGAGTTGTATTCAGTGAGCGCCACTAAGAGTTTATGCGGCAGACGCTGCACCCAAATCACACCAGAGGCTGAAGCGCAAAGATTGAGCAAATTGAATGTCTGTGTGTGTGTGTGTGTGTGTGTGTGTGATGAGGCAAGCTGAAACTAGACTGCCAAAAATATACATCTAGCGCCAGACACAGAACACCTTTATACTCCCAGATCAGCTCTTAAAATAGCCCACGGCACAGATTCTAGCCTGAAAGAGAAGCCAGGAAGCTCGAAAATGTGTGTCATTGCGTTGCTGTGTGACTATGTATGCATATTTTGTGTTTATGGTCCATAATCTTCTGAATATGGATCTTCAGGAAGGAGCACAAAGCAGATGGAGTAGCACAGGAGATGTGTGTGAGAGTGAGGGACCCTCACTCCAATTTAGACCACCAGAAGCAAGCCAGACAGTGACTTTCCATAATGACAGAACGACAAATAATAGTGACATGATAAAAAAAAGAAACATATTCATGTTAGTTATTTATCTAAATCCATTCATACACTAGAGGTGAAGAGTGCAATAGTCTTTGGAGTTTGTGGTATTATGGGAATTATGATATGAGTTCACCTTCTTGATATCTTCGATGCATTTGATGATGTAGTTCCTCTTGATGGTTTCTTTGACAGCGTATGCGTCGCTGAGGATGGTGAGATGTTCTTCCAGGGCCTGCTGTACTAGAGTGGTAGGAAGGGTGGGGAGATGCGCCAACTCCCACAATACCTCCAACACCTGAATCACAAGCCACAATCACAAGGCTGCATTTATTTGATTAAAAATACAGTAAAGAAAAAAGCAATATTGTGCAATATTATTACAATTTAAAATATTTGAATATATTTTGTCATTTACTCCTGTGATGCAAAGCTGAATTTTCAGCATCATTACTCCAGTCTTCAGTGTCACACGATCCTTCAGAAATCATTCTAATATGCTGATTTGCTGCTCAAGAAACATTTCTTATGACTATTAATGTTGAGAAACAGTTGTGCTGGCTAATAACTGTAATATGTTTTGTTCAGGATCCTTTGATTAAAAGACAGTTTATAAAAATAGCATTTGAAATATATTTTTTTGCATTGTTACTGATTAAAAGTATTAATTTCAGAAAAAAAATCATATAAAGGAAGTGTAGGTGTTAGCATATTAAAGGGTAAATAGCACATTAAAATCTGCTGTCAAATATAGAAAATAACCTGAATGAAGTTTAACCAGAGCACCTTCAAGTGGCATGTGAAAGTAAAGGAATATATTAAGATTGTATTATATAATTCTTATATGAAATATTAAACATAAAAATAACAACAACAATATTATTATAGAATTACTCCATGTTCAAATATTATCTAATATAATAATTAGGTGGTTCGAGTTTCAAAAAATAGTGTGAATCAAATATTTAAATATTGTGAAGTATTTTAATATTCATGTATACAGTATTTGTTTAAAGATACATTTTATATTTATATTCCTCATGCATTTTATGATTTCATGTAAATAAATGACCTCTTAACGTTAAATAGTTAATTGCAATTATTTGTCTCCCAGTTATTCGACAATGACTATTTGACAGACATCCAATTATTTCAGTAAACAAACAAAAATACATTACAGTTCAAACTTTCACCAGCTTCAACAATTCTACATTAATCACTGGCTGTTCCCATTTCAGCACTGTAGCCTATTAGCAGCTAAACGGGTCCAAAGCCCAACTTTCAGTTCAGTTTTAGTTGAGAGTCAGAAATGCACATACAGTTTCATTGTTGACGGCACATACCTTTCCTGTGGTCGCCTCAGAGCGAGCCTCCCTGCCGATCCGTCCAATCAGACTCAGAAGCTTCTGTCTCACACGATCACTCTCAACCTCCCAGCTCTGAAAACACACAAGGCACAGTCAGAAACACAGCTCATAAAGATGAAAGAATCCGATGGATGGTGGACAAGACCTTCTGTATGAGGACAAAGAGGTGGCTCAGCTGGTCAAAGTTGAACTTGACGGCAGCAGCGGCGATGATGGTGTGGATGTTCTCAATCACAGTGGAGGACTGACCAGCCTGCACACAAAACATCCTTCGTCAACATGTTGCACGTATAAACAAATGATAGAAACTTAATTTAAATTTAAACATTTTATTATAATATAATAATAAGGCAGGCTAACCATGCCAGTTATTACATTACTGTTATTTTTAGTGAAAAAAAATTATTTTGATAACTTTTAATATACTCAGCTGAGATCACAAAAAGAAACGTGATCTTGAGACAAGACGACATAAAAAAAAAAAACAACAAAAAAAAAACAATGCACAGCCTCAGTGGGCTTCCAAATCTTTGGGAACTGTCATTATTTTTGCAAATCAGGTTAGTGCCGCTTTGAACTCAAAATCCTTGTACTGTTATAGGATGCAGTCCTTGTCTTGTGAATTAATCTCAAGATTGTTCACAGCTTCATTTCCATTCTGAAAATCAATGGCCATGTGGATGGACCCCAATTGAAATTCTTTCTATTTATTTAGTTCTTATTCAAATGTCTCAAGACATCTGAGAGCTTTCTGTGCAGTATATTTCTCAGAAACGATGTCAGAAATTCATGCGGCTTTGAGGGAGCACTGATTTGAAGACACAGCTCACCTGTATTTTCCATATTTTGGAGAGTTCATCCAATGAGAGCTTACTGCCCAACAGCTCAATAATTCCCTTTATTCTGTCACAGTACTGGGCCTGGTCAATGTTTCCTACAGCACACACACAGCGAAAGAGAAATATTTTACTTATTTTATTTTTTTTAATAAAAAAAAAAAGACTTATTACAGCACTGGATGCAATTAAAAATACTCTTAAAATGAGAGGCTAGCTCCATTATGAACCCATTTATGTAAAAACCTCTTAAAAGTTTTTCCATCGCTTACCATCACATTTACCAACATATAAAAAAATATATTTTTCCTGAGCAACTTTAGAATTGGTACTTTTATATAAACCGAAATTATATCTTTTTTTTTTACTCTTTAAAATCTCAGCAACCTTATACTAAAGACCCCCAAAAATCGTTGAAAAGTAATAATAATAATAAATCCTTATGAACATTAAATTCACCAGATAACATCATACATTTATTATAGTTTAAAAAAACAGATGGTTGCTCTCAAAAAAACTAAACAAAGGCCATTTAGAAAAATAAGAGAAAGAAACAGAGCACAAGTGAAAGACAAAGGCACAAAAAACGAAAGTAAAACAAAAAGAAAGCGAAAGGAAGAGTGCAAAGAGAAAGTTAAACCAAACAAAGGCATTAAAGTGAAAGAGAGGAGCAAAAGAGAAAGTGAAGGGGGAAAAGAGAAAGTTTCAAGAGAAGTGCAAACAGAACAAAGAGAGTAAAGATAATGAGGCGTGTCGAATAAAGACAACTGAATAAAGAGATGACACAAATGAGTGGGTGAGGTGAAAAGGCTTCAGGCACAAAGCAACAGTTTGAGATTCTGGTTTCTGAACACTTTAACACATAGATGATTCGCTCAGTGTGAAAGTGTGAGTGTCCACATGCACTGCCTTCAGTTTCCAGTCTGAAAATACCAATAGATTTGTCATTGTTTTTTTCATTCAAAACTGTTTTTTATTTAGTTATCATCTCGCTTTCGTCAGTGAAAAATGTTTGATGAAAATTATGATAAAAAATTATTTGTCCATAAAATTAACATTGATTCTAAGTACACGCTGTTGTCTTACCGTCTCCCGCTTTAAATGCTCAAGTGCACTGTTTTAATGCTAAATGATGTCCACATTTTAATCTGTTCTTCAGTGTTCTTTTAGTATCATTGATATACTATTATAGTTTTCGTTTCTAGTCTACCTATCTATCTAAAGTTAACATAGGGCTGGCCGATATAGCTAAAAATGTTATCAACGATATAATGTTTCATATTGTTCGGTATCGATAATTATTGACATTTTTTATAACCTTTTTTAAAACAAAAAGCAATAGAAATAAAATGTTTAAATATAAACACTATTTATAATTAACACAATTTATTGAGACAAAACTAATTTTAGTTTTAACAATCAAACAATAAAAATTAAACAAATATCTAATTTCTAATGTTTTATATGCAGATTAAATAGGTCTTTATTGTATAGGTCGAATTGTCTCCCGAGGCCACAGGAGGGCGCAATAAGCAAAATAATGCAGCACATTTAGCAAGTAACCATAAAAACGTGGTTTAAATTAACTCATAAAAATCAAATATAATTTCGTAAATTGCATAAACAATTATGAACAAAACAGCATCATGTATTTATGCATTGCTTAATCCAAAGAGCCGAATCGCCCATCACACAGATTGCATTTAAAAACATACGAGACGCACTGAAAAGGAATAAACCTCCACAAATTCGTGACGTCTTTTCTAAAAGTTTAAACTGTTTTAACTTTGCATGGCTTTCTATACATCTCTTGTGAATCAACGATATAATGTTTCATATCGTTCGGTATCGATAATTATTGACATTTTTTATAACCTTTTTTAAAACAAAAAGCAATAGAAATAAAATGTTTAAATATAAACACTATTTATAATTAACACAATTTATTGAGACAAAACAAATTTTTGTTTTAACAATCAAACAATAAAAATTAAACAAATATCTAATTTCTAATGTTTTATATGCAGATTAAATAGGTCTTTATTGTATAGGTCGAATTGTCTCCCGAGGTCACAGGAGGGCACAATGAGCAAAATAATGCAGAACATTTAGCAAGTAACTCTATAAAAACGTGGTCTAAATTAACTCATAAAAATCAAATATAATTTCGTAAATTGCATAAACAATTATGAACAAAACAGCATCATGTATTTATGCATTGCTTAATCCAAAGAGCCGAATCGCCCATCACACAGATTGCATTTAAAAACATACGAGACGCAGTGAAAAGGAATAAACCTCCACAAATTCGTGACGTCTTTTCTAAAAGTTTAAACTGTTTTAACTTTGCATGGCTTTCTATACATCTCTTGTGAGACGCGAGTGCAGCAGTCATATTTGTCCGTCTAAAAAATGCGCTGAATATGCATCTGTGTGAATGGCTTGGTTTCGGTTTTAACCTAATCAAGATCTTCTCCGCATTGAGCTTCTATAGTTCTCTAATATTTTGAATGAATAACGCAGCAGCGGCACGTCTTGTGGGCTAGACTAACAAAACATTAAAATGCAACCTCACTTACATCATTATCACCGCATGACGCTCCCAGACGCACACCTAACATTCAAATGTTTATTTTAAATTCGACTAATATTCATTCTTTATTCACCTCATCACAGGCAGGCACAGCACTAATTTCAGCATGTGTTCGTGTTTGTGTGTGCTGTCTGCGTCACTCATAGTACGTGTCTATATCGTGCGCTATATCTAAAAATTTTTATCGAAGAAGGTGTACCGTCGATAAATATCGATACCGTTTTATCGCCCAGGCCTAAGTTAACATTTCTTAAATTTCAAGTAAAAAAAAATTGTTTCTATGGTTTTAGTTAACGAACCATAGAAACTTTAACTTCTTTAACTCTGAATTTTATCTTAGAAAAAAAATCTGTTTTCTGTATTATTTCCCCATGTATGGTAAACCGATATTAAAGTAGACGATTAGCAGGTCCAATATGAGTTAGATATGAAACTGAATGTTCATATGGTAAACTGATTTAGGGACCGTCTTACCTTCTAAAGCTATTGACAGTACTGAGTTTTCTACCAGCCAGTCCAGGAGTCGGTCTGTGTCGATGGCGTTCTTCACAGTCTTGGAAACTGTGCTTTCCTCAATGAGTTTCGTGACCTATCACAACACAAAGCCGTCAACTTGAAGAAAGACCTCAGGCGTGAACTTTAAGCTCCAGAGCACTAATATGTGGAAAGGAATTTGAACCTCTTTGAGGGAGTTCATTTTGGCACTGAAGTGGGGCGTCTTGAGCATTCGGAGAAGGATGTCCAGCCGAAGGTCATCCACGATGTTCACCAGCTCCCGCTGGAAACGCATGCAGAGGAGCTTAATGGCCGACAAGAGCTCTGGAATACTCACCAAACGCTTTAGAGAGAAAAAGACGTACAACGGTAAGTCAAAGTCTCTCAAACATTACAGAAATTTAAAACAGGATGACTTTTCAATCATTTAAAGCATGGGACTGTACTTCAACATACCAATGCAAATAAACAATACTACATTTTGCAAATCATTTTCACTCTGAGGATTATGTAAATTTTTGTCTCTCTCTGAAGAAAAAAAAAATCCCTGAATGAAAACAAAATGCACTTTCATTTATGAGGGCAAAAAAAACCACTGGTGTGTAATTTGTGTGACAAAAATTTTTTGAAACCGGTTTCTCACACTAAACTCTCACACTACAAAACCAAAACAAATGAAGAAATGCATGCAGGTGCCTTACCTTGTCTTTCAGGTCTTTCTCCTCCAGGTTCTGCACATATGTTATCATCTTATGGATGACTGGGTCCAGCATGGGCTACAAAATACAACAAAACCAACCACTTCAAGCTGAAGGTCACATTGCAGAGTGCCCTTGAAATTTCTGTTGTAACCACAGTTCAAAAACATGTTGATTGAAATGTATTCTTTATGATTCAATATCATTTTGTCATTTACACCAGGTAAATCTGACTATACATAGAAGATATCTAAGGTTCTACTATACGTGATAGGAAAGTATGGAATAATGTACAGTCAGCTGGTTATTGGAGCAAGATAAACCCAGAGAGGGCGATCAAGAGCCCAGAGTTGAGAGGATGTTAACACGCTACCTTCCAAATAAGTAAATAAACGGACATGAAATGTTGATTTAAACTTGAATAATTTTATGACATGAAAATAATGGAATCTATCGGCTTTCTCAGCTTTCTGACAGGGTATTTTTAAACAAATTGGTGTCTTGAACACCTAACTTATCTAAATTTAAAAAAAAAGGTTTTACTAGTTTACCTAGATAAGAATAAATTCAAAATGATTGAAATAAACTTGTCAGCCTAATTAACGGACTTGACTCCAGAACTTCTGACCAATCAGAATCGAGTATTCCAGGGTGAGAACAGATGAGCTGTGGAAACACTCACCTGCACCAGGCTGGAGTTGAGGTATTCTGCACACACGCCGAGCGGCTGAACCAGAGCTGATACACACTGAGGAAACACACATATACACATGTACATTCTACTATGATAGTAATAAAAAAATACATCATTTTTCCCTGCTAAAAGCAAAATGTTTGTCTAAGCTGGAGACATGACACAGCAACAAAGAGTAAGCAACCTCTTAAAGGAACAGCCTGACAAGAAATGAAAATTCTGTCATGATTGTTTCAAACCTGTATGACTAACTTTTGGCAGTGGCATAAAAACTATTTCTGTGGATCAAGTGCTGCTGTATGACAAAGTGCAATGAGAAGATTCTTTACATTTTCAGCATACAGGTTTGGAATGACATGAGGGTCAATGCATGAGTAAATGATGACAGAATTTTCATTTTTAGGTAAACGTTTCTTTAATGGCCAAATAGAGGAACCTGATTAAACAGTAAACCATAACTACAAAATCAGGGATTTTATACAACATTTACACAACATCTCTCAGCTGGCATACATCTCTTTAGAGATATATGCCAGCACAGATGAATCACTCCTCTGTTCAGCATCAAATTGCTTCTCATCCATTGGAGAGAGTGAATGAATCAGTCCAGTCAGTGGAGGAGAGGAGGAGAGCATCCATCTGTCTCTCTTTCCCTCACTACAAATTAAATGGTTACTGTAGAAGGGCATCCCTTTATGTTTGAGATTAAAACATCCTTCCTTTACGTGGCCACAGCAGGTTGTATGTGTCCTTGAAAAGAATTCCTATCCTTACACTCGCCTCCAACTTCCTGCTCCTGTGTTAAGGCTATTAATATGCAAATCCTAAATCAAAGCATCTTTTCCCTGTCGCCAGCTCCATCTCTCAGCCCTGGCACCCAGATCATGCTAATGCCCACTTTCAAAAGACAAGCGGGCGGAACCAAAAACAAGGCGACTTCACAGCTCCAAGACAAGAGGGAGCATTTACACGCTCACACTAAAGAGGGAGCAGACACATCGTCTGTTAAAAATAATGAAGCCGTCAAACACTCTGAGAATCGATCTGTCTGTCTGGCCTTTTTTGTTTGTTTTTTAAATACAGTATCTATCAGACGAGATTAGGAACATTTCTTGTTTTTTAACAAACAAACAAACAAAAACATCAACACTGATGGTAGTAAACTTTAAACGAGGGCTGTCGCGGTGAAGCAATTTCCCCTTGCGGTAATTTTGAGTGGCTCAACTGCGCAATATGCAGTATTATCACCATATACATACATACATACATATATATACGTACATACATATATATATATATATATATATATATATATATATATATATATATATATATATATATCTCTTTGTTATATTGCAGCCATTTGCTAAAATCATTTAAGTTAATTTTTTTTCCTCATTAATGTACACACAGCACCCCATATTGACAGAAAAACACAGAATTGTTGACATTTTTGCAGATTTATTAAAAAAGAAAAACTGAAATATCACATGGTCCTAAGTATTCAGCTCCGCTCATGAACGCTACTTTATCAGATAAAAATCTAATCTATTCTGAAGACAGTCAATTCCCTTCAGAGATACATTCATATAAAACACCCGTGACGCGTTTTGATTTTGAAACGTGCAGTGCTCATGTTTATTCAACGAAGTCAAACGCCACAAATAAATCAATGTATGGGAAACACTGGTAATGTATATCGAAATATCGGAAATGTGTTTAAAAATCATATCACCGTTATTGAAAAAAATTATATCGCGATACATATTGATATTGAATTATTGTCCAGCCCTAGGTGTATTCTTACGAAAAAATAATGCGGTTGCAGCGGTTCTTGTGTTCCTCTGGCTCGTCAATAGCGCGGTATTGCGATATTGCGGTTATCGCAACAGCCCTACTTTAAACCAAAACCAAAAATCTGAGCAAAGCAAACAAAAAAAAACAAAAACCAAACCACAAACCCAAAGCCAAAACCCAAACCAAACAAAAACATGACGTAACAGACAAATATGTTTGACCAAAAAACCCCCCCAAAAAAACAGAATTTGTTTTTAGATGTTCTAGCACATCTAGTTTATCTAAAAAAATAAAAATTATTTTTACTAGTTTATCCAGATGGAAAAAATAGGATCTAAACAATCTAGATAAATTTGTTTATCTAATAGGTTGTTTGCACATGACGCATGGCGCGAAATGCAGCTGGAGGGCAGGAAGTGAGTTTTCTATATAGGAATCGCTAGCAGAAACTCAAAATGCCTATGTTTTGCATTGTTTATGGATGCTCAAATCGGTCAAACCACAAGGAGCTTGTATCATGTATGAAAATTTGTTGTTCATAAGGGGGGAAAAGGCAAGAAATTGACTGAAAAATGCAGGAAAATGTGGCTGCGTCTGCGGTCGGGAGGAGCCGAGTGGGATAATGCTTGTGTGTGCAAATGGTTAATATAAGATATAATAATATGTTAAGATATTAATAAAGAAATATATAAATAGATAGAGGGTTGCCAACTCTCACGCATTCAGCATGAGACAGAGTCAGAATTCACTCAATGCTAAACTCCACACGTAGACCCGATGTAAATAAGATATTAAAAGTGCAGTTTAGAGAGCTTCATTGATTATAACGGAACATTGTGAGATTGAGATAAATTGAAGTGAGTGACAGCTTTTTAGTGATTATATGGAAGCACTATTTGCTCGCTTTCTAGGCTATAATCAATTCAGAATTTGAATAAAAGTTTTGTTTTATGTGCAGGACCAGCGGCCACATACCCTGTACATGCAAGCATGTACTCATATAAATGCGGTATTCACTTTTGAAATAGCTTGTTTGCAATCAGGGTTAGTTCAGGTAAGCAATTGCTTAGCCTGGAAATTGAAGTATTTCAATTTAGTTGAAAAATCGCTCCTCTTCATTACATAAGGATCACGTCCAACATATGTTGTGATTTTCTGTTTATACCTTTCTCTTGTAATAGTGTCTAAACCAGTACAGTACGGACTTTCCTCCATCTCATCCATTCGGCTTTTCACTTCCTGCCCGCCATCTGAATTTTGCGTGTCATCAGAATCACGTGATTGCAAACAAGCTATTGACTCACAATCAACTTGTGTTCCATCCCGTCTATCTGTCTGTCCCTATAAAACATTAATTGGTGTTTGAGAGCTGTGGTAGAATTTTTTTGCCATTATCCCACTAACTAAATTTTTTATATTTTTCAGACAAGCGTACCACCTCAGAGGGCTTGATGAGAAATAGCGTTTAAAAGAATATCTTAATAACTGGCCTGAATGCTTTTTTTCCCCAGCCATATGAATGTGGCATCTCATGTTCTCTCTCATCCCCCTGCTCTCGTCTCTTTCTCACTGTCTGCTGTGAGTAGGATGCTCTCCGTGATGGTGATAAACATCCTGAGCTCTTTAGCACACATGCTATAATAGAATCTGCCCTCGTTCTGCTCGCTCTCTCTCTTCATCTCAGTCATTCTGCCTCTTTTCATCCAGACACCCATAATTTGATGGATTATCCATGAATTATCCATTCATTTCTTTGCAATTCCATTAAGATGCTAACAGGTCTCTCAACCCAAAGATAGCCAGTCCTGCTCATATCTGGGACATCTAAACTTGTAGCCTGTACCGAGTGTGCAACCAACAGCTCTTTTATATTTAAGGTGTTGTACAAGGTTTTTATTTAGCTTTTTCAAATTTGTTTTTAATTTGAAACCCTTTTTTTCCCCTCAAAGTTTCCTTTTTCTTTACATCACAATTTCGTTTTAGTCCATTCCAGTAGAGTTTGCTAAGAAATCATTTGAGGAAATAACAGAACATTGGCAGAGTTTACATTTACACTAAACAAGCTTTGAGGAAAGAAGCCGCATCTGTGTTTACACAGAAATCACAATTACAGGAAACAACGTTTTAGCGCAGTAAATTCGGTTGCTCGATTCTCAACTAAATATAATTACGTCGCATTCACTTCACAAGGGATGCACCAAAATTTGGGCTGACACACACAAGCCAATAATTATAATATCAACAATAATTGTCATATTTTTATTATATTTACATATGCATTAAATAACGATTTCACTTTACATCACTAACATTTAAAGACATCCAGAGTTCACAGTCTTACCCCAATCTCCATCTCTTCCTGGTTGAGCTTGCACTGAATTGCTGTGAAGCCTCCCATCTCTCCAAACTGCAAATATAAGCCAGAGACATATTCAGAGTCATCGAACACCACATAGATCTGTCTAATGTCAGGTAATATATTATAATATAGCCCCTTCTATCAGTGTGTGTTTCTTAAGTTCTTACCTGATTCACCAAGTCCACCAGCCAGCCGTGAGGTTCCTGGTCCAATCAGAACACAAAACATAACGTAGTAAAACAAACATAACGTAGCAAAACAACGTAGTTTCTTTGCAAGTTATATAATTTTATCTTAAGAGAATATACTATACTTCATGGTGTAAAACTCAATTACTTAAACATAAATGACTCCTTATTGCTGTGCAGTTAAGTTTCTTAGTTGCAAAAATACACTAATAAATTGAAGTGAGTGACAGCTTTTTAGTGATTATATGGAAGCACTATTTGCTCGCTTTCTAGGCTATAATCAATTCAGAATTTGAATAAAAGTTTTGTTTTATGTGCAGGACCAGCGGCCACATACCCTGTACATGCAAGCATGTACTCATATAAATGCGGTATTCACTTTTGAAATAGCTTGTTTGCAATCAGGGTTAGTTCAGGTAAGCAATTGCTTAGCCTGGAAATTGAAGTATTTCAATTTAGTTGAAAAATCGCTCCTCTTCATTACATAAGGATCACGTCCAACATATGTTGTGATTTTCTGTTTATACCTTTCTCTTGTAATAGTGTCTAAACCAGTACAGTACGGACTTTCCTCCATCTCATCCATTCGGCTTTTCACTTCCTGCCCTCCATCTGAATTTTGCGTGTCATCAGAATCACGTGATTGCAAACAAGCTATTGACTCACAATCAACTTGTGTTCCATCCCGTCTATCTGTCTGTCCCTATAAAACATTAATTGGTGTTTGAGAGCTGTGGTAGAATTTTTTGCCATTATCCCACTAACTAAATTTTTTATATTTTTCAGACAAGCGTACCACCTCAGAGGGCTTGATGAGAAATAGCGTTTAAAAGAATATCTTAATAACTGGCCTGAATGCTTTTTTTCCCCAGCCATATGAATGTGGCATCTCATGTTCTCTCTCATCCCCCTGCTCTCGTCTCTTTCTCACTGTCTGCTGTGAGTAGGATGCTCTCCGTGATGGTGATAAACATCCTGAGCTCTTTAGCACACATGCTATAATAGAATCTGCCCTCGTTCTGCTCGCTCTCTCTCTTCATCTCAGTCATTCTGCCTCTTTTCATCCAGACACCCATAATTTGATGGATTATCCATGAATTATCCATTCATTTCTTTGCAATTCCATTAAGATGCTAACAGGTCTCTCAACCCAAAGATAGCCAGTCCTGCTCATATCTGGGACATCTAAACTTGTAGCCTGTACCGAGTGTGCAACCAACAGCTCTTTTATATTTAAGGTGTTGTACAAGGTTTTTATTTAGCTTTTTCAAATTTGTTTTTAATTTGAAACCCTTTTTTTCCCCTCAAAGTTTCCTTTTTCTTTACATCACAATTTCGTTTTAGTCCATTCCAGTAGAGTTTGCTAAGAAATCATTTGAGGAAATAACAGAACATTGGCAGAGTTTACATTTACACTAAACAAGCTTTGAGGAAAGAAGCCGCATCTGTGTTTACACAGAAATCACAATTACAGGAAACAACGTTTTAGCGCAGTAAATTCGGTTGCTCGATTCTCAACTAAATATAATTACGTCGCATTCACTTCACAAGGGATGCACCAAAATTTGGGCTGACACACACAAGCCAATAATTATAATATCAACAATAATTGTCATATTTTTATTATATTTACATATGCATTAAATAACGATTTCACTTTACATCACTAACATTTAAAGACATCCAGAGTTCACAGTCTTACCCCAATCTCCATCTCTTCCTGGTTGAGCTTGCACTGAATTGCTGTGAAGCCTCCCATCTCTCCAAACTGCAAATATAAGCCAGAGACATATTCAGAGTCATCGAACACCACATAGATCTGTCTAATGTCAGGTAATATATTATAATATAGCCCCTTCTATCAGTGTGTGTTTCTTAAGTTCTTACCTGATTCACCAAGTCCACCAGCCAGCCGTGAGGTTCCTGGTCCAATCAGAACACAAAACATAACGTAGTAAAACAAACATAACGTAGCAAAACAACGTAGTTTCTTTGCAAGTTATATAATTTTATCTTAAGAGAATATACTATACTTCATGGTGTAAAACTCAATTACTTAAACATAAATGACTCCTTATTGCTGTGCAGTTAAGTTTCTTAGTTGCAAAAATACACTAACAGACAGTTTTTGCCATCAAAAAGTACAATTTCTTAATCATAAACTTCCTGACTCTTTCATTCACTATCCTTCCATCAAAACTAAAGTTGAAAAAGTGAAAAAGCATAATAGGACCCCTTTAAAGCTTTTACATCAGTTTGGGGCCAGGGTCTCTTAAGTTCAGCAAGGCTGCATTCGTTATTTCTGATCAAAAATATAGTAAGAAAAAAATAGTAATATTGCCAAACATTATTACAATTTAAAATAACTATTTCTATTTAAATAATGATCAGAATGTAAATGTAATTTATTCCTGTGATGCAAAGCTGAATCTTCAGCATCATTACGCCAGTCTTCATTGTCACATGATCCTTCAGAAATCATTCTAATATGCTGATTTGGTGCCCAAGAAACATTTCTGATTATTATCAAATAGTTGTGCTGTTTATTATTTTTGTGGAAAGCATGATATATTTTTTTCAGGGTTTTTTGATGAATAGAAAGTTTAAAAGAACAACATTTATTTGAAATAGAAAACTTTTCATATATATTCACCCACACACACACACACACACACACACACACACACACACACACACACACACACACACACACACACACACACACACACACACACACACACACACACACACGTCATGCATAATGGTTGACAACCAACAGCTACATTATGTTATGTGTTCACCAATACAGGACTGACACCTAAGGAGCAGGATGGATGTTGGTCAATAAAGCCCTAAATATCACAATTTAACCAATTTTTTTAATTAATTTTTTCCAAATTAACACAATATTGTTGAAATTTAATTTAAGTGAAAAAGCATAATAGGACCCCTTTAAAGCTTTTACATCAGTTTACATCAGTTTTATACAATACCCACTTGAAATCCATTCAAAAACATTAAAGAAGGGCTATCAGACAAATATCTGATAAATTAGCCTGGCTAATATATATCAGACTTTTAAATCTTCATTTCAAAACAGTGTGAGACTGACAGATGTCCTTTACTGTCTTGTGCAACTTCCACATATCTCGTTTTAAACCAAATTTAATGTATTGTCTACGTCATACGTTTCACATTCATAATTAATGCTGCAATCTGGAGTGCGGTTACCAAAGAACCTAGCGCAGAGGCTAGCAGCACAGATTTGTTGTTGATGGGTGGAGTGCAAAATGAAATTCTGATTTCTGAGGCTATTTATGTTTAGCTTTGTTGCAGTTATATCGCAACTTTAAAGGCCAGGTTGTTTTGTGATTATCAGCGCACACGTTGCAGTAGATTACTGCGTTACTGAGGACTCGGTGTACAGGAAACACTTCTGCCAGGGGGATATTAGTATACAAGACATATGTTTGCCCTTGAGTGAGTGGAATGAGTGAATGTGCAATCATGTCTGGAAAGACTGAGCGCAACCACACAGTGAAAGTCACCTTCACTTTTTCTGTTCCTCAGGGGAACGTCAGATGTCTACGCCATTCCCAAAGTCTGGAAATCAGTGATTTTCAAAGTCAGAGAGGGAAAAGCGAGATCCGTTTTAGACCTGAGATTAGGAGTAAATGCCTCCTTGTGGGCAGGGTCGGAGTTCAAGGGTTAAATTAAGCTTCTTTTGACCTGACTGAACTACAGCTGTTTCTATTTACTTATTAAAGAGCCATTATGAAGCAGCTTTAACACTAAGCTGAGCTCAAACTGAGAGGAGCGACTGTGACAGAGATGTTTCATTGATTCTGAGGAGCTTCAGGTTTTGACTAGACTTCATTGTGTACTATGAATGATGACAAAGCACATTCACGCCGGAACTTAAACCATCTAACCAAGCACAAAGGCGAATCTTGGTTATAAAGTCAACTTTACATTAGGGATGCGCCGATCCGATATTCATATCGGGTATCGGCTCCGATAGTGACATTTTTCTCGGATCGGGTATCGGTCAGAGAAGGGCCGATCCAAATCCGAGATTTTATTTTATTTTTTTCCTGATTGTGTGAATTATTCTGTGTTACTTCTGAAGCCATACAATAGCTTAATGTGAGCTACATATGAATATCAAAGTCCTTACATTAAATTAAATTTTCTCTGCTGTGGCTGTCAGTCATTCGTTCAGCCTTTAAACCCTGGCCGCGTTCGGTTACAGCAGTCAGCTCGGTAAAGCTCTCTCCAAGATCATTCTGTGTTCCCATTATACTTGATTTGTAAATACAGGTCTATGATTTTGCAAAAAGGACTTTATCTTCTTGCCGGAGTTTAATGTTGTTTTGTTACTTGCTACCGGGTGTCTGTGAGAACAAAACACGGGTGTAGAAAATACTATAAATTGTTTTTAACGTGCACAGTAACTGAAATTTAAAACTGTTAAAAGAAAGGCTCAATAAGAGTTGCACAGATATAATACACTACGCATCAATTTCTCTTCCCTTTGTGCTTTGCAGTTTTTAACACGAAGC
>NW_015506230.1:193404-202709 GCF_001515645.1 Sinocyclocheilus grahami | reverse complement strand
TTCCCGGTTCCGGTTGACCTAATTAATGCAGCCTAAAAATCCTTTAACGGATTTGAATATTAGAAGCGTATTAGTGTGTTATGTGTAAGCCAGGTTAAAGAGATGGGTCTTTAATCTAGATTTAAACTGCAAGAGTGTGTCTGCCTCCCGAACAATGTTGGGTAGGTTATTCCAGGTTAAAGGTTATCTTTCCACTGTCGTTTTCTCACCTCATCGTGGTGGAGGTTATATAATTTAATAATATCTCTATAATGTAAATAATAATTATAAATAATGAATTGTATTTTTTCATTAATTCAATTATAGATATTTATATTTTCACATTTTTATTTAACTATATTTTTGGGGATGCACAGCCTTTACTATTAAAAGCAAAAGATATGGTAAGCATGTTCTCTTCTCTTTTAAAAGTTATGCCATTATTTTGCTAATTAATTCCTAACTGCATACAATGAAATGGTTAGTTGCATTTTATAATTCACAATTTGCTTTGTTTTAGTCTTGCTGTCAGTGATCCATTTTTGGGTTGTGACCTACCAGTATGCTCTAAAATATTTCATTGACAAGAAATTGCTCTTAGTGAGTGCAATCTCTGTTTAAATAATAAAAAAAAAATCCTCATCCAGATATCACAACTAACTGGAAAAGTCATGGAGAAGTCACACTGACTTACTTAGCTGTGCTTTATTTCCAGGCACTCTGTTATTCTGTAATTGCTCTCATCCTGCCATTACATCTGCCGTACACAGGCTCTTTAGACATTTAGCAATTAGTATAGGATTGTTGGCTCTCATCAGGGCGACTGTCAGGGTTATTCACCCAGGCTCATGCCATTATCTCACGGTGCGTCCCTGAGGCGGCACACCGAGCTTTACGTGCCCTGTGTGATGCACTGCTGCTTGGATCTATGGCAGAATACAGAGAAATGCATATTGTGGATTGGCGTTAATTATCTGGATGACATTGCTGAGTGCTGGATCTTTTAATCAGTGCTTTGATTAGAGGGCAGATGGTTGATTGAGTCCAGTGAGAGGCCTTTAGATGAGAAAGCCCCACTAGCAGAGGCCTATCTGCCCTGAGGAGAGAGACAGAGATGTATGGGTCAATCTCAAGAAAATATGTTCAGGAAAAGACTGACTATCGGGAGGATACCCTGATACTTGGAAATTGTTGCAGATGGAAATTTGATATAGATGGATAGATGAACAGAGCTTGAATGCATGTCTGACTGAACACCATACTGCCTCTTTATATTAGCTCTGATACATTTGGTGTCTCTCTTATGTTTTCATGTTTTCATTTTCACAATAGCAGCAATATTATATTATATATACAGTATTTCTGATTCTATCTCGCAATTGAGGCCATTTCGCCATTTCCAGGTCACAATCAAAATCAAAATATATGTATACATTCAATGTTATATAATGTAGGGATGCTCCAATCCGCCTTTTTGGCCTCCGATACCGATACCTAGGGTTCGGTATTGGCTGATACCGATACCGATCCGATACCAGTGAAGTTTTTTCCCCTCATTTAAATAAATGTAGAATTTATATATCTCTGTGTGTGGAACTGATAATCATTCTTTCACAATCTACTAGATACAGACTACTTCATTATAAAGAAAAATGAAATAAACAATAAATATGAAAAAATATGTGTATATTTATAATCTATGACAAAAATTTATCATAAACTAGGTTAGTGGATAATTCGGCAACAAAAGTTATTTTAAAAAAATCAGTGCACAATAATTTCAGAAATCCAAACATTTAGTGAAAAAACTATATTTTGTGGGGAACAAATAAAAGTGTTGCACTAAATATGGTAAAATGTTACAGTTTTTAACGTGCACAGTAACTGAAATTTAAAACTGTTAAAAGAAAGGCTCAATAACTGTTGCACAGATATAATACACTACGCATCAATTTCTCTTCCCTTTGTGCTTTGCAGTTTTTAACATGAAACCCTTACAATGTGTGCATCCGGTGTGCAGAATGATGCGCTTGAAGCAACACTGTGTCAGGCACATTGTAAGCGCTTCGTGCTCATAGACTGTATAAAAACAGTTCATGCTGCACTGTATTTGTTTTGTCCTATCGTATCTATCATATGTTGTTGCCTTATTAAAAAATATGCAATACATTTAAAAGAAATGTATTTTAATTTTATAGTATATACTTATATATAAATACATTCATGAATGTTTTTAATGAATGGATTTTATAATAATACAAATAGCAATGTGTAACATTTTACCATATTTAGTGCAACACTTTTATTTGTTCTCCACAAAATATTGTTTTTTCACTAAATGTTTGGATTTCTAAAATTATCGTGCACTGATTTTTCTAGAATAACTTTTGCTGCCGAATTATCCACTAACCTAGTTTATGATACATTTTTGTCATAGATTATAAATATACATAGGCCTATATTTTTTCATATTTGTTTATTTTATTTTTCTTTATAATGAAGTAGTCTGTATCTAGTAGATTGGGAAAGAATGATTATTAGTTCCACACACAGAGATATATAAATTCTACATTTATTTAAATGAGGGGAAAAAACCTCACTGGTATCGGATCGGTATCGGCCAATACCTTACCCTAGGTATCGAAATCGATATTGGAGGCGAAAAAGGCGGATCGGAGCATCCCTACTTTACATAGGCCGATGTTGCAGATCAATTTCATATTTCAAGAACAGCCTCTTCACAACTATTAGACTGCATAGCAAGTAATGCGTCTGAAATATTGCAAATCTGTGCTAAATGAACTCTATTACAACTAACTCCATACTTTTTGTATTTTTCTGCATTTATGTTTGGTCAGTATGTATTGTCTACTGTACATTTCAGTCCAGTAATCACACTCTCTCTCATCTGTAGCAAAACTACACCAACCGCAGGCCCAGGTACGGTTACATTAGCAAAAATTCACTTAAATTTTCAGGCAAGAAAGGACCATTGCCCATAGTATAGCGATATATGAAGCACCGCTCACAACTAAGTCACTTTTAAACCAAGTAACTTTCTTTTGGTCAGCTTGGCAAATTCGCATGGCCAACTTAAAACGTTTGCTCTAATGCAAAACTCCCAATTGCACGGAATCTTATTGAAATGCATGGACTTTGTTTGCAAAATTTTGCAGAGCAAAGGTAAATGTGAAGTTTTGTTCATCTTCTGCCCATCTGCACAGCATTTCTTTCCTTCCATTTAGACTACTTGTTTAGGGACATAATATATAAGCCAGGCTTATTTTCAAATCATCTAGTAAATACCATGTAAAATGAATGGTACACTAAATGCAATTCAAAAGAACATTTGATTTTTTTAGCTTAACAAAGCCATCTTCAGCTGTCACTTACTAGCTACTAGCTTTTTTAAATAATATTTTTATGTAAAAAACATTTTTTTACATCCCATATCCTTGCGTGTTTATTCAGGGCTTGACACTGACTCCCTGATGTTCAGCATTCAAGCAAGTTTAAAACCATTCAAGCAAAAGGAAATGCGAAAGACAACTCAATTTGTTACTTGTACACTGTTAAGAGCCAGGGGGTGAAAGCATTTTGCATTTGAACATCAAGGTAAATTGTACTTAATTTGTCTTCCGGGAAACATGCAAGTATCTTCTGTTGCTTCCAAAGGGCAGTACTAAATGAAAAAATATATATAAGAATAAGAACAATTCAGACATCTTCATCCTGTTCAAAAGTTTTCACCTCCCGGCTCTTAATGCATCGTGTTTCCTTCTGGAGCATCAGTGAATGTTTGAACCTTTTTTAATAGTTGTGTTCGAGTCCCTCGATTGTCCTCAGTGTGAAAAGATGGATCTCAAAATCATACAGTCACTGCTGGAAAGGGTTCAAATATGCAAAAGATGCTGGAAAACTGAAGAATCTGCAGGAGCTGGAGGATTCTTCTGAAGAACAGGGCTCAGTTTAACGGTTCAGAACAAACAAGGGACTCATGAACAACCATCACAAAACAACAAAAAAAACAGTCGTGGATCATCCAGGTAACCACACACAGTATTAAGTACCAAGGGTTTCCAAACTTTTGAATGGGGTTATTTAAGTTCAGCTATTTTTTTCTTGTGGACTAAATGTAAACATCTTTTATGTAAAATATCTTACTCAGGACAGTACTAAATAAAAAATAACATGCATTTTGTACGATCTCTCTTATTTTGTTTAAATTATTCACATTTTCTGCAAGGGGTTCCCAAACTTTCGCATGCCACTGTGTGTGTGTGTGTGTGTGTGTGTGTATGTGTGTGTATATATATATATATATATATATATTTTTTTTTTTTAAGGTCTTATTTGGCATCTAATCCTTGAAAAGTGACAGATAAATGCTTGTTTGCAGTGGATATTAGATGTAAATAAGTCATATTGACAGATGTCATTAAGGATGTTAAGGTTTGAGTTGTTATGAGAGTTACATGATCTCATTACAACAGATTCTCTGCAACAGAAACATAAAACAGCTCTAGTGGAGCAATTGATTCATGAAAGATCTGTGCATTTCTGTTGACGGAGTCTGACAGCTGCTGTGTTTAGGAGAAACAAGACGCGGCATGAGAGGAGAGGCAGCGCTGGGAAAGCAGAAGAGAGGCAACAGGAACAAATTACTTATTCTGTTCTCTGGTGGAGGAAACCACCACCTGCACTATGAGGACCTCGGAAAAGAGAGAGAGAGAGAGAGAGAGAGAGAGAGAGAGAGAGAGAGAGAGAGAGACAGAAATAGAGACCACGGAAGTCGAGCTGGGGCTTATTTTAACATTCTGATCACATAAATGCATTTAAAAAAAATATAAAGACCACTGTATAAGATCATAAGACGGGAAAATCTCTTCTTATCGGAATATTTCAAGTCTGTTCTAAGTAGGAAAATATGCAAATTACAACCCACAAAAGATTAATTTGCATATATTTACAGTGCACGTTATCATGCAACTCTCTTGTGATCTATATTTGTCAATGTTTATTAAATGATGACAGAAAAAGGTAGCTACTGACATCTGAAATGTCGCATTGATGTTGTCATGTACACTTATCCCTGCGGAATTAAATTTAAAAAGCCTCCTCGGGAAACTGTGTGAAAATATAACCCATGCAAATGGCAGGGAAGTGGTGGTTGTTGGAAGTTTAACTTACTAACACATCTCCATATTACGATTATACCACGGTGACATTTAAAAGGTTTTCATTTTTTTAAGTGTTAATCTGGGTTCATTAAGATTTCTTTATTAAGAATTCATTTTATAAATATAATATTAATATTTGATTAATATTTGTATACATCCAGAATGCAATTAATCAAAAGTGACAGTTTATAATATTACGAAAGATTTCCATTTTCAATAAATGTTTTTATTGAACTTTCTATTCATCGAGGAATCCTGAAAAAAAGTATCATGGTTTCCAAAAAAATAGCACAACTGTTTTTAACATTGATAATAATAATAAATGTTTCTTGAGCACCAAATCAGCATTTATGAAGGATCATACATATTTGAAGGATAATTTCTCAAGGATCATATGACACTTAAGACTGGAGTAATGGCTTCTGAAAATTATTTAACCAAATTTTAACCAATATTATCAACTAAACTCAGGACCACAATATTACTGTTTACTGTGTTTTTGATCCATTAAATACAGCCTTGGTGTGCACAGGACACTATACTTTTATAATATATAATATAATATAATATAACAATTCTATATTTTGTGTCTAAATAAAACAATCAATTAAGAGCAATCATTTTAAATTCTACAAATACATTTAAGCATCACAACATTATATTAAACAGTAGCGATTAGGGATGCGCCGATCTGATATTCATATCGGGTATCGGCTCCGATAGTTAAATTTTTCTCGGATCGGGTATCGGGCAGAGAGAACCGATCCGAATCCGAGATTTTTTAATTTTTTTCCCCCGATTGTACAAATTATTCTGTGTTACTTCTGAAGCCATACGATAGCTTAATGTGAGCTACATATGAATATTTAAGTCCTTGCATTAAAGTTCACACAAACTCTTTTCTCTGCTGTGGCTGTCAGTCATTCGTTCAGCCTTTAAACCCTGTTCACACTCGGTTACACCAGTCAGCTCGGTAAAGCTCTCTCCAAGATCATTCTGTGTTCCCATTATACTTGTCACGCACCGGAGGAGAAATGCAGCGTCGCGTTGCGCCACGCCTTTAAAATTCAAATACATTATTTTCTATGAGTGTAGGCACACCGGCGGCACCATTCGGTTTCTGTCCGCAGGGCCCAGCTACGTCGTGTTATACTTGTAAGAATTGTTCTAGACACGCCGAAAATGTAAAGCTACAGCACACCAGCTCTTCTTCTTTGTTTTCTCTGATGCACTAACTCTGCAGCAGCACTTCTTCTTCATCGTCTCGTCTGATGCACTCACTCAACCAAGCGTTCGAACCACAACCTCGCCCCTCCCCACCCCCCAACCATTCACATTTCTGTAGGTGGGAATTCTTTGTAATGATATTCCAATGAGCCGCTTTGTGATATCACAAAGCCCGGAAAACAAACGCTGTAGTCCAAATGAGCCGTTCGCTGTAGTTCTTGAAAAGGGATTTTTAAAAAACGAAATATCTCCCTTTGGAGTGGACTTTGAGATTTGTAACTTTCTAGATCTTTTTTATGCCCAAACATACACACTACACACTGACTAAAATTTAAAAAGTGAAAAAGCATAATAGGACCCCTTTAAAACTGTTAAAAGAAAGGCTCAATAACTGTTGCACAGATATAATACAGTACGCATCAATTTCTCTGACCTTTGTGCTTTGCAGTTTTTAACACGAAGCGCTTACAATGTGCGCATCCGGTGTGCAGAATGATGACGAAAAAAAATTGTGGTATCGGATCGGTATCAACCAATACCGAACCCTAGGTGTCGGAATCGGAGGCGAAAAAGGCGGATCGGAGCATCCCTATAAAATATTAGATGTGTTAGATGACAGCAAAGGTAATGTAAATGTAAAAAATTGTGACAATATATAATATAATATAATATAATATAATATATAGTTGAGACCAGTAACAATCTGAACACATCTTATTATTGAGCCTTGCAAGCATTCATGTCTTCATACTTGTGTACTGTTCTTAAAGGTCAAGAATCCCATTTAGTCTAGCATAACAGTGCCTCTGATTCTGTAAATAAACAGTATGTGAGTATGTAACTGGACACTTGTTATATCCTAGTCGCATTTCAATGGAGGATTAAGTTTACTGGCATCGATGTAGATATTAATATTTTTGCTGTGCAAACATTCCATGCCCATTTAGAAGCCTTCTAGCTAATTTTTGCAATTCGTAATATGGATGTTTTGAACAAACACAGTGACTCTAGGGCTGGGGTGGTGTTTGTGTGCAATGATCTAAAGAGACGAGAAAGAGTTTGTGTTGTCAGGAGGCCTCTGGCCTTTGGTGTGATGTATGTTCACATGGCACATTCCAAACCTGTTGCCATGGTACGAATGGGGTGAGGTGTGTGCGCAGGGCCCATTGCCTGCTAAACACACAACCTCAGAGGGTTCGAACCTCCCGTATGTGTGAACTAATTGCTCATATGCCTGTATGGCATCGGTGTTTAGGCAGTTTGCTGCCCATTACCTAGAATGCTGATCTCTATTCCTAATGCGCCTCTGCAGCTGTGCATGTGATTCTGCAAGTTGTGATTTGAGCAAGTTATTTGTTGTTCCCCACTGCATTGCGCAGCGCGGGGCGGAGCAACTGGGTAACTAGAGACCCCCGTGTGTGTACCAGTACCCTCCAGACCATGCAGGCCTGCTGGCTCTATTAATAGTCCTGAAACATGGTGCTTGCAACCTGTGACATGCAAGATCAGGGGTAAACAAAGCAGCCAGGCATGTCTGAATCTTTCCAAAAAAGTACTTCATAATTGCATCACAAACACAGGGCTCTATGAAATACAGTTTAATAACGGTTTTATTTTCTCTCAAATTCTGTGTTTTCTGCTTTGTTTTTTTTCTGGATTCTGTTTTAATGGTTGAATCAAATATTAATATTAAAAGATAATGTCTAATCAAATTGAATTTATAAAAATTTCACAATTTAATAAACAAATATTTTAACAATAATAGCGATAATAATTTTATTGTTTTCAAAAATGTTGTGTTATCAGTTTAAATTTTTCTGGATTCTGTTTAATGATTTCATGCAAATGTATTATCAAAAATGTTGGTAATCAAATTAATCCATAAAACATTAACAATTTAATAAAAAATGCAACCAAATGAAATTTGGACAATTCATCTCATATTTTGGCAAATAAAATGCTGCACAACAGAGGTTTACCATTTAAATTAAGGGGTCATATGATGTTGCTAAAAATAACTTTATTTGGTGTATTTGGTGTAATGAAATGTGTTTATGCAGTTTAAGGTACAAAAAACACATTATTTTCCACATACTGTACATTACTGTTTCTCCTCTATGCCCCGCCTTTCTGAAACGCATAGATTTTTACAAAGCTCATCGGTCTGAAAAGCGAGGTGTGCTCTGATTGGCCAGCTATCCAGTGCGTTGTGATTGGCCGAATACCTCAAGCGTGTGACGGAAATGTTACGCCCTTTACCATACTGTGATGCCGTCTCCCGGCAGGAGCGCCGAGACAAAAACATTAAAACCCATTATAAACTAGGCATTTGTTGCATCCAGTGGGGAAATAATTACGGATTATAATGACTTATACTGTCTTTTTACGTGTTGCGTTGCATCGCGCCGCGTAAACATAAAACCATGTCTGCATTTGTGATCGGAGAAATGACAAACAACAAGCGCTACTCTACACTGCTCAAAACTCGCGTTTGAATCATCAGTGGCAAATTCTTTAAATATAAAAAATGTACTTACAGGCTGTGAGTCAGAACAGGCGGCATTGTAGTCTACTCTACCAGGATCAGGAAACAGTCCTCAATAAAACGTGCTGCACACATCTGAATATTTGGGTTGAACTGTTCTGGAACAGTGTTGTAAATACAACTTTACCACTGATTTCTAGTCGTGTCCCCTTTTGGAAGGCCAAACAAAGTAGTTTCACACACGGCGAGCTTGAGTGAGCGGAGACCGGAGGCCTAGAGTGAGCGGAGGCCGGCGGTCGGTGGGCTTGAGAACGGCGTGGCAACCACATGTGATGACACCGGGCTGGACTCCGCTTCGTCCACGGTGAAAGCTGATCCGGCGATCCACAGCGCGAAGTTGATGTTTTTCCTCAGCGACCAGCACGGATCAGCTC
>NW_015506230.1:160114-193378 GCF_001515645.1 Sinocyclocheilus grahami | reverse complement strand
CGTAAACATAAAACCATGTCTGCATTTGTGATCGGAGAAATGACAAACAACAAGTGCTACTCTACTGCCCAAAACTCGCGTTTGAATCATCAGTGGCAACGAAAAACACAATGGCCTAGCGTGAGGGGAAGCCCCGGCTTAGCGTGCGCTGAGGCCGGGACAGAGTGAGCCGAGGCGGCGGGGTCGAGAATGGCGCTCCCGGCGGATCCGACGAATGAGTGGCAACCACATGTGACGACCCCGGGCTGGACTCCGCTTCGTCCGCGGTGAAAGCTGATCCGGCGATCCACAGCGCGAAGTTGATGTTTTTCCTCAGCGACCAGCACGGATCAGCTCCAGGCATGACGAAGTGGATATCGTCCTCTTTTGGAAGGCCAAACAAAGTAGTTTCACTTTGACAACTACAGCGAGAATAAAAGTCACGCCTTCGTTCTTTGCGTGAACATTTGGGCGGCGTTATGCAAATCTTCCCACATCGTGAGGTAGACATGTGGGGGCGTGTTAGAACGAGCCGTTTTAGGAGGGCGTGGCTGACTCTTAACTTTTAATAAAGAATATCTCTTTGGATTTGAGACTTTAGTCTTTGCAACTTTACAGATCTTCTTTATGCACCAAGAGCTTGTAACACTCCAAAGAGAAAAGAAAAATTTCGCATCATATGACCCCTTTAAATTAAAACATGGATGAATAATTCCTAAATCAAACTTTTATTTTTTAGGGTGGTTGTGAAAACGTGAGTTTCTGTGTGTGTATCTAAACAATAGTTTTTATCCAATTAAATTATAAAACGCTTGTGAAATGACTCAGAACTAGGGATGCACCGATAGGATTTTTGGGGGCCGATACTGATACAGTTGTATCATGATATTTGTCACTTCCTCTCTTATTTGAAATTTTAGATAGCATAATAGTATTTTGAATAGATAGTATTTTGATCATGTTTTAAATCAGCAAAGTTCAAAAACACCTGCATTCAATTATACTAGCCGTTTTATTGCTGCATCATCAAATAATTTCTAAAGAACATGGATTGGATCCATTTAACATTCAGCAGGCCTACATAAATACAACAGAACAAAGATACATATTAAATAAACAGTGCTTTTTAGGTAGGTTTAACAGTTTTCAGGTACAGAAATAAAGTAAATGTAAAATAACACTTCACTGTATAAATTAAATACATATGAATCCTTTATTGTAACAGACTTTATTATGATTAATCTTCTAATTTGTTTTTGTATACATTTTAATATTTTTTGTAAGTTTAAATATGAGATCTCCATTACCAAGGCGGGACTCTTATTTTGATGATGTTCTCACGAGAAAATTAAGTCGTTATAACGAGAAAACAACTCTAGTTATGTCGATATAACGAGAAAATAAGTCGTTATAACGAGAAAACAAGAAGGAAAAAAAAAATAATGCATGGCCGCTTAGAACTTCCGTACAGAACAGCTCTGGAGATGAAATTCACTTGTTCATGTCCTCATACTGCGAGTATGAAACTCAGACAAAACTGTGCCGCTCTTTTACACACAACAGGCAGACTTCATATTTTAACAGCAGTCTTTTTGTGCTTTAATATTAACAGACACTAGTCCATATCATGATTAAGTGCAGCCCTACTTTTGATTTTTTATTAATCCAAAATTTGCCAAATTCTGTGAATTTCCACATTATACAGAAAATTCCACTTTTTCTTTTTATTGGCCACTCACATGAATCTGCACAGATTCCAAACACGCCTAATCATCACTAGTCAGTAGTCAGTGGTTTCCCAGTATCACCACCCTTCCAAAACACGTCTGCCAAAAGCATTACACAACAACCATTCAGTTTTGTCAAACCTGCACGTCATCCAACAACGTTTTTTTAGGCAGAAGAGGCAAACCTAAGACATGTAGGGTGGATGACTGGAGAGGATCTAGGTTAAATGTCATCTGGATTTCTTTTGAAACAATGGCATTTCTACATGAACCAATTACAAACAGGGCTGGAACAGAATGGCTAGGCCTATATATAATATTTCCACCCATTCATCGTAGCCATATTTCTACTTAAGTCTGAAAGACGACTACAGGTTATGCTTTGCTTTATTCAGAGTCGATGACAAATCATTGTAAACGCCTGAAACAAAAGATGTTTTTTGGATCATTTTGACCAAATTTACCATATTTTAAAGTCACCATGAAATCAAAATGGACAATTCTTATTCTTTTATGGAATATTTTAGTGTTTATTATAAATGATTTATCCATGCAAATGATTACTTTTTTTTATTCTTGTGCCCTCACAATCTTTAATAAAAACATTAACATATTCTCCTTCTTGCAGCATCTTTTCTCTTCTCTAATGATGTGTTCACTGATCACTACAATTAGCAATTGACAAAGATTCAATGATCCAATCAATTACCAATAGACAAAAACAAGACCCGCCCTATATATTTTCTAGTTTGAGAAGCCGCTTAACTCAGATATACGTCACAATAAGGAAGAAAAGTCAATTAAAAAAAGAAAAGTTAAGTATATTCAAATGATATATATATAATGAGGCAATACTGTTAATATCACTATACTCTGATATTGTAAACACATCTGATCAAAAAAGCAGAGAACACAGACTGAGCTGCTGCAGGAAACAAAGATGATCCAAGTTATCATACACATGAGGCATGCTTTATACGAAATGTAATATAATTACTATGTTCAGATGAGTTAAATTGTGTTCCTCCTACCTCTTAGCAGTTAACATTTAGCACATATTGTATAGCATAGACACAGATAGATACAATATTCACTATATTTGTTTTTTTCGTAGCTTTCAATTCAAGTTATCTGACCAATTCATTAATTGAAGAAATAATAAACAGATTAAACAGTTAAAACAGACTTTTGCTCTGAAACGAAGCAAGCTGCAGCTTCATTTGCCCGTGGTGTGTCTTATGAAAAGAAAATTAAACATTCAATCTGTTTCCAAGAAAATACAGCGATATATGATGTGTACCGCCTTTGAGCCTAAAAATACAGAGAGATGATTTTTGGTCCACATCTTCCAGGCCTGCTCGAAAGTCAGATAGTTCTTTTAAATTATCCATTTGAAAATATATATTCAGCAACTTGATTGAAATCCCTGTAGTTAGAAAAAAATGCTCCGTTTGCCAAACACACATGCATATCATCTGATCAGGTATATCTTACAGTATATTTAAAAACGGTCTTTCCCCACCTAAACAGCTTCAACAAACTACAATTTTTAAAACCGCTTTTCACTGATACAAACAATGGTTGAAGTAACATTAACACATATTTAAAGGGTTTTTGCATACATGCTGAGGTCATGTATAATAGGCTTGCCGCGATAGACGGTGCTGACGGTGATACCAGGTGTTAAGCCACAACACCGGTTACGTCACTTGCCCACCGCGTCACCGACCCCCACCATCGTTTTGATTTTTTTATAGTAATAAAAATAATTTAGTTCAGTAAAAGAACAGACACTACAGTTAAAAACTGAACACAGCTGCTCAATGCAGCGTGCCGAACGACAGTCACATCACAGATCAGATTTCATTTCTCCAGTGAGGAGAGTGAGTCGAGCTGACTGACAAGAAGAGTGAGGTGAGACAGACAAGACGGATGATTTAGTTTCGAAACTAGATGCAAAAGCGCCTGTTTGGCAATATTTTGGATTTTGAAAAGCCTGTTTACTTTTGCCGTTTATCTAAGCTGATTTTGGAAGTTTTTTAAAACATTAATTTCTTATTTAATTGGTTCCACATTGTTTGCTGATTTTTACTTTATTTAAACTTTGTGCAATTTATTTATTTTATTTGACATCAAGGTGTATGCCGTGCCTCCAGGCTTTCTTGTTTTGCTAATAAACGTTCTACGTTTCTTATTTATTTGGTTATATATTATACATGTTTACTTGTTTCCAGTTTGTACATTTAAACTTTATGCAAGTTATTTGTTATTTTATATTAGGCATAGCCTGCCTATAGCATGGTGTATTTTTATTTGTTTTGTTAATAAAAGTTCTATGTATTATATACACGCTAAAGTGAGTTTGACGTTGTATTTTGTTGTTGCATTCAAGCAATTGACGCCGAACTGCCGCTAATTCGAAGCGAGGAAAAGAGGGAAAATTCAAACGAACTAAAAACAAACAATTGCTTTACTCCGAATTGCCACTATTTGAAAGTGAAAGTAAAATGTGCACGCCGCTTTTACAAGCTATTTAAAAGCGAGGAAAAGTGGGAACGCCCCGCCCCCGCGGTGATACCGGTATTACCGGTGTTGACATACATCGATTAACCGGTGGGAAAATTTCCTCACCGTCACAACCCTAATGTCTATCCGCACTGACCCACATGGACATTTAAAACCACAGCACTTAGTTTTCAGCTCTGACTGCGGTTGACCAACAGGTCAAAGAAGCCACGAGGGAAAGAGTGAAATAAACACTACAACAGTTGGGCAGTATATCAGACTCGGTGGCCTCATATCAGGCATGGTTTACACATAACTAGTACTGTTTATCCCAAGGTTTCTGCAGGTTTTATGAAGGCAAATATAAGAGTTTTTCAGACCAAGTAAAGAAAACATGGTCTCTAAATGTAAATGTCTTGTATTAGCAAGGGTTCAAAGTTTGAAAATACAACTTCCAACAGATCTCCATTACTTTTTAATTCATTTTACTAGAAGAAAAAATAAAAGCGAATCAATGGCTTGTTCCCATCCTCTAGAATACGAAAATAACTTTTTCTGTACCTTCTGATCACACTGCAAAAAAAAAAGCAATGGTCTTCCTCAGCATTTTGTCTTGTTTTCCAGTGCAAATGTCTGAAGATTCTTAGATCGAAATACATTTACTTGAGAAGCAAAATTACATAAAAATAAAATACAAAGTCTTGTTTTATTAGAAATTGATTAAAACAAAGAGAGTTTGATTAAAACAAAAACAAATATGGGTAACACTTTACAATAAGGTTCAATTAATTTTAGTGTATTAACTAACATGAACGAACAATACATTTATTACAGTATTTATTAATCTTTGTTAATGAAAATACAGTCGTTCATTGTTAGTTCATGTTAATTCACAGTGCATTAACTAATGTAAACAAGCACAACTTTTGATTTTAATAAGGCATTAGCAAATGCTGAAATTAACATGAACTTAGATTAATAAATGCTGTATTGTTCATTCTTAGTTCATGATAACTAAAGTAGTTAACCAATGCTAACTAATGAACCTTATTGTAAAGTGTTACCCAAATATGTATGCCAACGGGCTCAGATAAATTTTTCTTTTCTCAGAAAATATTTCATAGGGAAAACACGTTTTTATACCCCATTGGCAATATTTGCTCGTTTTAAACATGAAATGTTGTTACATTCATGGTTCGTACATTTTTTGCAATATATTTCCATGAATTTTGAGAGTCGTTCATTGTTAGTTCATGTTAATTCACTACTATATTCATGACCTAATGTTCCATTATTTTACAAGTATTCATGTAAAAGAAGAATAAAAATCTGTTCAAATTTATCATTGCATATGTAACTAAAGTTAATGACTATTAATGCTACTAATTTGCTTTCTATTTGTTTATAGTAATAAGGACAAGCTGCGACTGTGCCAGACGTTACACCACGCAGAGAACATATTACATCATTGAATATTAAAATTGATTTAACCAATATTATCAACTAAACTCAGGACCTGAATTGCATTTAGGAAACCGTTTAGGTCTAACAAGTAGCCTAGTATTCAGGTACAGAAATATACAGAAATTAAATAAACTGTAAATTAAAACCATATTAATCCTTCAAATTAAAGCTAAAAACGTTATCTAGTCAAGAGCAGTGATTGATCTTCTTTTTTTTTGTTTTGGTCTTTTGTTGTTTGATTAACAATAATGACAGACGGCACCGCTTTATTAGGCTGCTATCCCTTTAAGGCCAACCGCACGGATCCAATATTCTGATACATACAATGGTTTTCTTTCTCAACAACTGCTTACATTCACTTAAGACAAAACCGACTGTGTTTATAAGCATACTCGCCGGGCGGGCATTTTGACATAATTTGGTGTGCATTTGGCCTCTTAAAGGGGTCATATGACGCCATTTCAAATTTTCCTTTCTCTTTGGAGTGTTACAAGCTCTTCGTGAATAGATAAGATATAAAAGTTATAAAAGTTAAGACTTGTCCACGCCTACCTAAAACGGCTCGTTCTAACACGCCCCCACGTCTACGTCACTGTGTGGGAAGATTTGCATTACGCCGCCCAAATGTTCACGCAAAGAAAGAAGGCGTAACTTTTATTCTCGCTGTAGTATTGTTGCTGCCGCTGCCATGTCGTGAAGGCGCTGTGTGTTTCGTTGTGAAAGCGAAACTACTTTGTTTAGCCTTCCAAAAGAGGACGATATCCGCTTCGTCATGCCTAGAGCTGATCCGTGCTGGTTGCTGAGGGAATACATCAACTTCACGCTGTGGATCGCCGGATCGGCTTTCACCGTGGACGAAGCGGAGTCCAGCCCGGGGTCGTCACATGTGGTTGCCGCAAGCGAAACTACTTTGTTTGGTCTTCCAAAAGAGGACACAATTAGAAATCAGTGGTTAAGTTGTATTTATAACACTGTTCCAGAACAGTTCAACCCAAATATTCAGATGTGTGTGCAGCACATTTTATGGAGGACTGTTTCCTGATCCTGCAGAGTAGCCTACAGTGCGTCTGTGGCACAAAGGCTGTTTCTATAAAGTGGGGCAGTTCCAACTTTGCAAGGACAGTCTGGCGCTTCTGACTCACAGCCTGTAAGTATGTTTTTTTATATTTAAATTATTTGCCACTGATGATTCAAACGCGAGTTTTGAGCAGTGTAGAGTAGCGCTTGTTGTTTGTCGTTTCTCTGATCACAAATACAGACATGGTTTTATGTTTATATTAAATAAATGTTAGCGGGAATTTCCCCGCATTATAAACTCGAAACCTGCGGGAATGAGTAAAACTAGGCGATATATGCGCGATCGCACACCGAAATTCGGGACCTGAATAAAAATATATTTTATTGCACAGAGATTTGTGAAATAAATCTCCATGACTTTTCCCAAAACTTTCTTGGTTTATTCATTCTTCCAAAACGTTTCCAGGCCTGGAAATTGCCGTTTTGAAATTCCATGACTTCTCCAGGTTTTTCAAGATCCTACGAACCCCGTGTAACATTTATCGGAAAAGAAGACTTAAAAACATCTTAATTGAAAGATATTTAGATATTTGTATTAGGAAATTTGCTAGTTGCAGAGCATGCAACATTTAATGCCATCGTTTTATGATTTCGTGCTTCAATTCAAGACCTTTGTGGAAGGATGACTTAAGACCCGCAGAAACCTCGCATCCAAATCCTGACAAATCCTAATTCAAGAACTGTGGGAATGAAAACTCCAAGCACACAAAAGTGAATTCATATTCAGCTTCTCATCAGTCGGTTTAATTCAACCCAGTAACACTGGCGAATATTGGCTTCATTGCAGAGGTAACATAACAGATGCCATGCTGGAATCTAATGACACTTGATGGTCCAACAACCTGCCATGTAAAGCTTCGTCATGCCTAGAGCTGATCCGTGCTGGTTGCTGAGGGAATACATCAACTTCACGCTGTGGATCGCCGGATCGGCTTTCACCGTGGACGAAGCGGAGTCCAGCCCGGGGTCGTCACATGTGGTTGCCGCAAGCGAAACTACTTTGTTTGGTCTTCCAAAAGAGGACACAATTAGAAATCAGTGGTTAAGTTGTATTTATAACACTGTTCCAGAACAGTTCAACCCAAATATTCAGATGTGTGTGCAGCACATTTTATGGAGGACTGTTTCCTGATCCTGCAGAGTAGCCTACAGTGCGTCTGTGGCACAAAGGCTGTTTCTATAAAGTGGGGCAGTTCCAACTTTGCAAGGACAGTCTGGCGCTTCTGACTCACAGCCTGTAAGTATGTTTTTTTATATTTAAATTATTTGCCACTGATGATTCAAACGCGAGTTTTGAGCAGTGTAGAGTAGCACTTGTTGTTTGTCGTTTCTCTGATCACAAATACAGACATGGTTTTATGTTTATATTAAATAAATGTTAGCGGGAATTTCCCCGCATTATAAACTCGAAACCTGCGGGAATGAGTAAAACTAGGCGATATATGCGCGATCGCACACCGAAATTCGGGACCTGAATAAAAATATATTTTATTGCACAGAGATTTGTGAAATAAATCTCCATGACTTTTCCCAAAACTTTCTTGGTTTATTCATTCTTCCAAAACGTTTCCAGGCCTGGAAATTGCCGTTTTGAAATTCCTTGACTTCTCCAGGTTTTTCAAGATCCTACGAACCCCGTGTAACATTTATCGGAAAAGAAGACTTAAAAACATCTTAATTTAAAGATATTTAGATATTTGTATTAGGAAATTTGCTAGTTGCAGAGCATGCAACATTTAATGCCATCGTTTTATGATTTCGTGCTTCAATTCAAGACCTTTGTGGAAGGATGACTTAAGACCCGCAGAAACCTCGCATCCAAATCCTGACAAATCCTAATTCAAGAACTGTGGGAATGAAAACTCCAAGCACACAAAAGTGAATTCATATTCAGCTTCTCATCAGTCGGTTTAATTCAACCCAGTAACACTGGCGAATATTGGCTTCATTGCAGAGGTAACATAACAGATGCCATGCTGGAATCTAATGACACTTGATGGTCCAACAACCTGCCATGTAAATCATCAGCCACACGTTTCCTCCTATTTCTCACCAGCAAAGACAGACATTAGTTTAATAATTGATCAGGAGGAAAAACACTCCATTGGCTGAACGCTTCTTTCAACGCGCAAACAAAAACAAAGTAAACTCTGACAAAGTCACGCGTTTAAATGCAATCTACGACACCCATCCCCCAAGATCCTACAACTTCTGCTGCCATGTGAATGAATGCCTCTGCTGAATTTATTCGTGACCTGCTAATGCATGCATAAAGAATGCAACGTTAAGAGAACATATCTTGACATCCCTGTCAGGTGTTGCATGCACATGCACAACAGGTAATACATGCTTATGCAGAGGCGATAAAGGCGTACGCGCGCCATTCCCTCCGGTTTTTGACAGCCCCGGTGGTTCCGCCTCAAGCAACCGTGCGAATGATTACAAATGCATGCGTTTCATAAGCATACCTCACTTTCCACGACATCGTGATACGCAGGCGGAGGATCAAACCCTCCGGTGCCCGTGCGCCCGCTGTTCTCGCCGTCTCCGCTGAGGCCGGAGCCCGGGGAAGGGCCGCTTTCCATCGGCTCGTAGCCGTATCCGAGTCCCGGGCTTTCGTTGGTGAGCAGCGCGACAGCCTCGTTGATGTCGTTTTTGGCCAGGCGCAGGGCTTTCCGGATGGCCACCGGGTCTGGGAAGCCCATGCATAGCAGCGTGGTCATATGCTGCTCCTCCTCTGTCTCCATCATGGAAGTGTGTCGATGATCGGGGCTTCAGTAAGAGGGCACACAGCACAGGCATCCGGCTGTGCACGCCGCCATGTTTACAGTCGGTGGTGCTGCTGGTATCCTGTCACGATGGATTCCCGTCACAGGCAGAGGGCAGCGGGGCTGAGAGAGGGCCACGCCAGGCCTGTGAAGCTGGCGACGCCGATGGCTCGCTAGGTGGGTGGAGACGGAAATACTTTTCAAAATAAAGGTAGAAAACGCATTCATAATAATAATAATAATAATAATACATGTGAATAATATTGTAAGAAAAATGCATGTATATAAAAAATGACTTTTAAAAAGAAACATGCGTAGCAACACAAGTCAATGAATAATACAAATACAAAAAAGAAGTAAATAGCCTACATTCATTCAACATCATGAAGTGTGAATGAAAATATATCCCTGATCATTAATATGTGTGTGAAAATTAGTAAAATATGACTCAAAGTGTACTATATAATACGCAATTATTTTAAAGAATTATTTATTGATCAGTTGTTTATTAAGTTTATTAGTTTATTACGCATCACGTGAGTGGGTTTGAATTTTAGTGAATTTAATGTAATCTGAAATTAATTATTCTAGGCTATATATATATATATATAAAGTGCTGTCACATCCAAAATAAAATTGCTAAAAGTTTACATAATATATGTGTATATCTATTATGTATATATAAATATACACACACACACACACACACACACACACACACATATATGTGTATATCTATTATGTATATATAAATATACACACACACACACACACACACACACACACACACACATATATATATATATATAGTTTATATTATATATAAATCTCAATATTTTATATATAATCAAAACATATTTTTCTTAAAAAAGACAAGATTAATGGAAAGAGTTTGAAGTTTGGAATTTTGTATTTATTTACGCAAACATTTTTGGTTTATTTTATTTGATCATTATTATTCTTTTTTTTTTCAATCTATAATAGTTGAATAATTCATAGCTGAACTATGTACGTTTCATCCTCCAGACCAAATTAATGGAAAGAGTTTGAAGTTTGGAATTTTGTATTTATTTACGCAAACATTTTTGGTTTATTTTATTTTATCATTATTATTATTATTTTTTTTCAATCTATAATAGTTGAATAATTCATAGCTGAACTATGTACGTTTCATACTCCAGACCAGTAGGTGGCGGACATGCACCTTTAACGTTGGTTTGCCAATCCGCCACAAAAAAAAAAAACTCGAGCGAAGAAGAAGAGTACTAATCCAATTTAGAATGAATCATTATTTTGAAATGCACTCGGCCGGAAACACATTTCATAGAAGCGCATTGTTCTTCGCTTCACTCTTTTTAAATTGCCAGAGTTGTCCCGCAGCCCCACCCATATCTCATTATCTGTATATGAAACATGTGTTTTTGACATATACTTTATTAATTATAACCCTTAATGATACACCTTTAGGTTTCACATTCTGTATTAAGGAACTGTATCTGATATGCATGTCAAAAAGAATATTACATAGAAGTAAGAGTAACAAATCTGACTACTTTGTCATTGTTTTCACATATTCTCGTGACGCTTCATAAATAAATCGTCTTATATCAGCTTCGTTTCACCAGATAAAAAAAAAAAAAAAAACTATTCGGTTTCATTTCACTGCATAAGAAAAAAAGACAGAAACGAGGAGTCACGTGAAACTGGTTCTGGTCATGTGATCATGTGAGCTGAAAATGGCAGCTACGGGGGAGGAGGCCGCAGCGATGGACAGCATCTGCAAAGCACCCGCTCCCCCGACCGACCTCAAGCTCACAGCCGAGCACAGGAGAGACGAGGCCACAAACGACGCGACAGACAACCCAAAAGCCAAAAGACCCAGTAATAACAGTAAGCTGCTTTTGTAAATAAATCAGCCTGTGTGCAAGTCACTGCAGCTTCATCTGTAGTAGTGATTCTCTCATGTTTCCAGTGCAGCTATTGGCCAGGTTGTGTTTGTCGCTTATTTTTAAAGCTAATGTTTTGGGGTGCTTGGCTTGAGAATGATGCGTTTTGTGTACATTTGTTACTAGACTGTGTCTGTGTCTCAAAACCCAGTAAACTGTCTACCTAGAGTGCACTTTGGGCATCAAATACATTTAGTGCTTAAAAATTCCGCCTAGGTAGGCAGCTCACTTGTTTTTTGGGACACTAAAAGTGTCTGCTGTCTGTAACAGATAACGGAGGTGTGGAGACTGCAGAGGAGGCCACTGAACCCGCTCAACCTGATATCAATGAGCTCTGCAGAGACATGTTTGACAAAATGTCAGTTTTCTTACAGGGAGAGCTCACCGGTAATGATAATAATAGAAGAACAACTATGAATATATTTCTCTCTTTTGCTATTTATATAGAACTTTGTGAGTCATTTCTGTTTCGTTTGCTCAGCAACCTGCGAGGACTACAAACTCCTAGAGAACATGGACAAACTCACCAGTCTGAAGTACATGGAGATGAAGGACATATCCGTCAACATCAGCCGCAATCTACAAGATCTCAATCAGAAATGTGAGAAATGTGGCGGCAATCTATAAAATCAACCAATGTATGTTGTTAATATGACATTAAGCTTTTTTTTTTTTTTCAACCAGATTGTCTTATCACAATGTTCGAAGTACACTTGTGTTTATTAACATCACTGTCATCATTGCAAGTGTTTATTTTTGTGATTTGCTGATAAGTGAGTATGCAAGCCATATATTGATTGTCTTAAATGATGTCTTAATTTTTGGCTTTAGATGCCAGTTTGCAGCCTTACCTGGATCAGATTAACCAGATCGAAGAGCAGGTTACGGCTCTGGAACAGGCTGCTTATAAACTAGACACATATTCAAAGAAACTGGGTGAGTACAAAGAACTCTGTGAAAAATGCTGGGAGCTTTTTTTTTTACTGTTTTATTATTTGCTTTTATATATTTGATTAAAAATGATTAAGGACACCATTAGGTTTGTCTGGACTATGAATTATTTTGATTGAACCTACCCTAAACATACTGTACAGAAAACTGAAGGCAAGTTGCTTGTCATGACAATAGGGTGCTGCAGTGATGACGTATTTGTGTAGGCCAACCCAAAGTTAGCATCCATCCTCCTGATTCCTTTGACAAACACCCAGAACGATTTTTCCATTGATGTTTGGATTATTGCTGAAAATAAGCTGTGTGTCCAACAAAAGTTTATGATTCTTGCACATTTTGTTCATCATAAACTTTGACCAATTTTAAAGCCTAAATACACTCAACGGAAGTACAAGTCTAAACATAGGCTATTATTGGAATAGTTTGCAAGAGCACGACTATAAACTCAGTAAGGCTATACAAGTGGACTAGTACCGTATTGGCCCGAATATAAGACGACCCCCCCCTTTTTCCAGATGTACCTTTTGGGAAAAAGGCTTTTTAAAAACCAAATCTTGTTTTTTCTCAGTAAAACACATGTTGTCTTCAATTATTTTCATATTGCATATTTTTCCTATTTAAATTTTTGTTTTGAGAGTACGGTAAAAACTGGTAAAATGTACCTACAATCACATTTAAAAAATATACACTTTTTGATATACCCAACACAAAAATTATAAACTTTACTAGATGTAGTTAGTTATTGCATCATCACAGTATTTGAAAAGGAACGTGAGGAGAGTGAGTCGCCCGCCGGGGAGTGAGTCGCCCGCCGTGTGAGGAAGGTGAGTCGTGGCAAACTCAGTAGCTCCTGGCAATAGTATAGTGACTTCCCGCAACAAGTTATGTCTTATTTTTGGACCGGAAGGCCCGCCATACTGTCTTACATTTTAAAAGCACAAAGGGAGTTTGGTCCCATCAGGCTAACGTGACAGTCACGACTCATGCAGCTGTAAGGTTTTCTTATTCTTGTTTTTACTCACGATCTTTACAACACGCATTACATTACGTATTTCATGGCACACTCGTTTTATGCATATTTGGCGCCACCTATTGTTGTGGGTGTATTATTGACATGTCAAAGTCTAGACCCTGAATATAAGACGACCTTTTTTTCCAGATGCATTTCCAAGAAAAAAAAACATTCTTATATTCGGGTCAATACGGTATGTAGATAAGTTTACCTCTTCGATATGATGATGTTTAATGTTACAAACTGCCTTTTCGGGACAAAAAAAATCACAAGTGGTTATTACTGGTGTATTTTATGTTGTAGAATAAAACATGACATTTTTTGAGCTTTAGTTCACCACAGATCTTATTTCAAGCATTTAACTAAACATCCGGTGGAAAAAATCCCAATGACTTCAGCATGATGGAACCGGAAGTGCTAAAATGCAATGCGTTTCTGGGTTTTGGCAGACAAAAATATGACGTCTCTGCTGCACTCTATGAAGAGAGAATCATGATGTAACAAAACTAGTTCATTTCCCATCACAATCAATAGAGCCGTCTGCTCTGTAGGCACCCACTTCAGATGGCACACACACACCCCTTCCTATTTTTGCTGTGCATCTACTTTTATTACCGTTTTATTTTTGCAGTTCAACTGAAATCAAATAATTTATGATTTACAAATCAAAGCACTTCCTGTATTTTATTTTTTATAATTTTAAATAAATTGACCATGCAGAACCAGCTTATGATATTTCTAGTTTTTGGCCTACTAATTCAATGAAATCATTTGTTTCTTTGTATGTAGATCTGTAGACAGTTATAGCAATACTCATATTATGTAAGACTGGACCTCTTGAAAAATGAAATACCCCTGAATTAATTAGTTAATTAGGACATTAGATGGCGCTATGAGACCAAAATAGATACTCTGCTTCCTCTAGTAAGAATTCTTAGACGGTAGTGAGCTCATTTTTGTGAGATTTAATATAACACTCCAATGTGTAACCGAATCACTTCTCAAGTTACCCATCTAGTCCTCAGAGATCAGTTTACTGGAAATGTGTATATAGGTGTCAGAGGGGTGTGTGGAAATATTTGTGCAAGTAATTGCCTCACAGACTGACGTCTAATGCTATGCTGTGCGTATGTTGTGTTTACAGTAATTACATCCTGGAATGCTGCTTGTAACGGTCACTTAAAAGCAAAGGAAAAGTAACTGAGCACAATCACTCATTAATCAATTCTTCCCCCGGTCCACGGGGTTTGCTGCCGGATTTATGCTGTTAGTGGGCTTCAGTGACGAGAGATGCTCATTGGTTAGTTCCTCACTCCCGAGGTCTCTGTTTCTTCAGTGTTTGTGTAAAACAAGTTAGTTTCAAACACAGAGCGTGTCTTTTACAAATTTCTGGCATATACAGTATCTAGGATTACCAGTCATATTCTGTTTGTCACAAGTTTCTCTGTTTGTTGTCCAAACTGGGTGCTACACCCTCCTGAATAGTTTTAACATTGTCGGGCAAATACCGGCCAGAGCAGCGTAGGTCATGGATACAGCCATGCATGTGGATATAGTGCTTAATCACAGTTTTTGACAAGGCTAATTATGAGCCCCTGTTCGAGTGGGTAATTATTGTTGAATGGCGCTAATGTTCTAGTTAATGTAAAGCCCCCGGGCTTTTAAGTCTGCTAACCTACGTACTTTGAATTACTGTCAACTCTGGGTTTCTGGCATTATTCAGGAGCAGCACATTGAGTAATATGTTAAAAACTATGTTTTATACACATGGGTTAACATATGATATATTATGACAGGCAGAACCTTTCAGTGACACAGCTCCAAAAACTATGAATTTTTTTTATGTTAAAGATATTTATCACACGAGCAGTGCTGACAGATTAGACGAACATCGCAATTCCGAATGTGATACTGCTTTTTAAAATGTCTTATATTTAATAATGCACAAAATAATGTTTGTCTCATATTTGTTCCAAAAACTGACCACGGTTAGGAAAACGGGGGAAGTTTATTACATGAAAGACAACCAAACCGCCAAAGACCACTCAATGGACATTAGGCAGCCATTTTTATTAGTTTACCTCTGTACAAATAATGTGTTTGTCTTATATTTAATAATGCACAAAATAATGTTTGTCTCATATTTGTTCCAAAAACTGACCACGGTTGGGAAAACGGGGGAAGTTTATTACATGAAAGACAACCAAACCGCCAAAGACCACTCAATGGTTTCTGTCGGGTCTGCCTTGTGAAAAAGAAGTGCGCTTCATTTTATTGTATGTGCACATCTTAAAAGAATATTTTTCAAAAGAACTACTTGCGGATAATATAATATAAATGAAATAATTGTGCTTACAGAGAGTATACTTTCATGACTTTCAAGTGTTTAAAACACTTAAGTTCCCTTTTTTAAAGTACTTAAAAGGCATGTAAAGTACTTGATTATAATTATAATTGTAGTGTTATTTGATATTACATTTAAGTTAGTATATATTTTAAATGTACTAAATTGCAACTTCATCATTACAAATGTGTACTTAGAAATGTAAATACATGACATTTTCAATTTCAACAGAAGTTTAATTTACATAAATGCTAACTTTAACCAGATTTCAAAGACAACAGACGTATTTATGAAATTACATGTAAAAATGTACTTACGTCCCACTTAAGTGGGCCAAAATGTTCAACTAATTGCATTTATTATAAATTTAAACATTTTCATTTAGCCTAATTGTAAATAACATGTAATTAGTTTGCACTTCTAGCACATGAATGTTTTTTTTTAACCTTGAAATATCAGCCTTAAAATCATTCTGATGGTACTCTTACTTAAAATAAGGTGAATATCTTTGGGGGGGGGTTTTTTCTTTCTGTTTTCAAAACGTCCGTATCAAGTTTGCTGATGGGTACAAAATTCCGCAAAAAGGGCAGATTGCTTTACGGCAGCAAGAAATGCACGTGTACAGTTTTTTACTGTAATTACTACAGTAAATTCCACTAACTTAAATGTAGGGGGCTCAAAAGTCGCAAAGATATACTAAATGACACTTGCTCAGTATTTTAGTTTTTTAAAGCATAGCCCATTATTTCCGTAAAAAGTAGGCTACTTTTTAAAAAAGTATGCTAAAGTTTACTTTTTCACAAGAGCTTCCAAAGCAAGTTGAGCAATCTCTTCTATTAAGAACAGGACACAAACACAAATAAAACCCCTCAAAACACCTGGGAAAAGAAATGCAATTCTAAGTAAAGACAGAAGTAAATTAAAATAGGCCACACTATAAACTAGAGCACACAGCCTTTAACAAAGTACAGAAATTAAGATCCAAGATAGACTTTCTTTGATAAGAAGAAGTGATAAAGAGCTCCTTGGAATTGTGTGGTGGGGTGTTTGAATTTATGGTGAAAGAAATTCCTGGTTTTCCTCTGGGAATGCTGAACCCTACGAGACCACAGGAGACTGCTTGTGCTGAAGTAAATAAACATACAGAAATCTAAGTCCTTCCCCCGGGAGCCCGTGAGGAATTGTGTTTGCGAGTGAGTGAGTGAGCGAGGCAGAGCGTGAAATGTTTAAGAGTTGAGTTACTGGACGGATCTCTTTCATATCTTTCTCTGAATTGCAGTGAGTGAGAATTTGATGGATCGACTGGAATGTTTTGTTTTGGTAGCTTAATCCACTCACAAACATCCTCAGGTGCTGATATCTGCTTCAGAGCCATGGTTATTTGTGATACTTTATTTAGACAAACTCCTCCAAACTGAGGATCATATTAATGATTCTTGGATGCTTTGACAGAATAACAGCAGCCGTTTGTCTTCATGAAGTTTTACGAATGATCGGAAGCCTATGGGTTTTTTTCACCCCTTTTATTATTTGCCAGGTGAAAATTGTAATTTGATCACTGAGAGACATAATATCACTTTTGTCCTTTGCATAAATGAGCTACAGGCCGAATTTTCGGTAATAGTGCAAACACCAATTAATATGCATTAAGTGCATGTAGTTATTACTCAGTAAAGTACTCCGTAAAACATCCAATTGTATTTAAAACATACAGGCCTATTCATAATACAAGATGAAGCACTGAAATGCCATTGTAGCTCCTTGCTCTAAATGCCGCTTTTGATTTTGAAGGCCTCAGAATATCTTTCCCTTAGCACTGACCCACAGCTGGATCCCTTCGGCAGCAGAGAGTGGATTATAGGAGAGGATATTGGGATACTTTAGACCAGAACCCAAATGCTCTTCACACTAATAAGAAGCAGACTGCAGTTCTCCAGCAGCCCGGTCACTACCCCTGCCTTCCCTTGTCACACACAAGCACGCAAACAAAACTACCCTCGTCCGATTTGACGTACAGTGTTGGGGCTACGGTCTCCACGCTCTGCTGCAGTAAACCCCATCAGCAAGGGCTTCATATTGCATCCCTCCCACCAGGCCAGAGTAATCAAAAACAGCTGCTGTGATTAACTGGGATCTTATGCTTTTGCCTTATTAGCTTTTTTTTAATTTGTAATAACAGCTGGATCCCTTCGGCAGCAGAGAGTGGATTATAGGAGAGGATATTGGGATACTTTAGACCAGAACCCAAATGCTCTTCACACTAATAAGAAGCAGACTGCAGTTCTCCAGCAGCCCGGTCACTACCCCTGCCTTCCCTTGTCACACACAAGCACGCAAACAAAACTACCCTCGTCCGATTTGACGTACAGTGTTGGGGCTACGGTCTCCACGCTCTGCTGCAGTAAACCCCATCAGCAAGGGCTTCATATTGCATCCCTCCCACCAGGCCAGAGTAATCAAAAACAGCTGCTGTGAATAACTGGGATCTTATGCTTTTGCCTTATTAGCTTTTTTTTTATTTGTAATAAAAAAAAAAAATCTCATTCAATCTCCCTGTCCATCTGTCTCTTGTGCATGATATGAATTACTCAAGGTTTCCTATCACTCATATAAGTGATAAATAGATAAGCATGCTTTTTTAGCCGCAGAGTAACAGAACATGCAGACAGGCCCGTTCCTGGATGATAGTGACCGAAGGAGACAAACGCACATTCAACACACACAATCATTCACACAGAGGGCAATGATTACATTGCTTTTGGTTGGCCTAAATACTTTGGAATGCCCAAACTAGTGTCAGGTCTTATACTGTGTAGCACATACTCTTACTCAATACTATGCAGAACAATCTGTTTGCAGATTGGAGATATTTCATCGTTAGCAATGTCTATGGCATAAATGATTTTAGTTTATTGAATATTGCAATATTTAATTTTGCAACAAGAAACAACGAGGAAAAAACAAAACAAAAATGCTACCTGACAGTGAGGACACATCAGTGTTTTAAAATAAATTAATTCATTTATTCACTTAGCCACTTATTTAGTTTCTTAGTAAATCATTGATGTTGTTTTTTTGTTGTTGTTGTTTTAAAAAAAAAGGTTAAAATAATGATTCAATCACTCTCTTCTGATGTCTGTCACTTATGTAATTCATGAATAAATCAGTGTCTTTAAACAAATCGGTTGCGTAAATGATTCAATTAATCACTCATAATGACAGTCACTTGTTTTATTCCTGAATAAATCAGTACTTTTGAACAAATCGGTTTAGTAAATGATTCAGTTAATTACTAATAAACACAGTCATTTGTTACATTCCTCAAATCAAATTTTGAACGAATGGGTTGAGTAAATGATTCATGAAAGGACTCACTTGTCTCATCAAAGTCACTTGTCTCATTCCTGAATTAATTAGTCCTTTTGAAAAGAAAAAATGGGTGAATGGATTATTCATTGACTCATAAAGTCATTTGTTATGTTGATGAATGTATTAGTGTTTTGAACAAATCAGTTGAATTAATGATTCAATGACTCACTCAAAAAGACAGTGACTTGTTTTGTTCCTAAATGAATCAGCGTTATGAATGAATCGGCTGAATGAACATTCAACAACTCATGAAGAGATATTAAATAGTTTAATTCCCAAATGAATCGATGAATGATTCAATTGATCACTCATGAATTAATTGAATTGAATGTGTGTGTGTGTGTATATATGTGTATCTTCAGTTAATCATTGAAGACTTATTTATTTGGTTACTGAATTAATCATAATAATGCCTGCAGAAAAAGTCAAATCTCCATCACATGGAACTAACCAACACAGTTAAGTAGAATGATACAAACAGCCAAAATGATGTTAGCAAAAGTAAATTTGATCATCAAAGTCACTTGTCTCATTCCTGAATTAATTAGTCCTTTTGAAAAGAAAAAATGGGTGAATGGATTATTCATTGACTCATAAAGTCATTTGTTATGTTGATGAATGTATTAGTGTTTTGAACAAATCAGTTGAATTAATGATTCAATGACTCACTCAAAAAGACAGTGACTTGTTTTGTTCCTAAATGAATCAGCGTTATGAATGAATCGGCTGAATGAACATTCAACAACTCATGAAGAGATATTAAATTGTTTAATTCCCAAATGAATCGATGAATGATTCAATTGATCACTCATGAATTAATTGAATTGAATGTGTGTGTGTGTATCTTCAGTTAATCATTGAAGACTTATTTATTTGGTTACTGAATTAATCATAATAATGCCTGCAGAAAAAGTCCATCACATGGAACTAACCAACACAGTTAAGTAGAATGATACAAACAGCCAAAATGATGTTAGCAAAAGTAAATTTGGTAATCAATGCATTGCTGATAATGGCCATCACTACAGATACCGCCACTGAGCAGCTGGTTGGCCTGCTTCGGTTGTTCATTCCATTGATCGTCAGAGATTCAGAGCTCGTGTTTTATGTGGTTTTGAGCTGCCTGTAAATCTCCTGACACAATGGACACCACGGCAAACGTGTCTCAGAGGGAAGACGCAAGCTGCCCTCTCAGGGCACATTTCATTCCTTCTCTCCATTCACAGCTCTTTGCATGAGGTGTAAATCAGGTCCTCAGAGACGAAGCCATGGGTGTTCAATGACCCATTAATGCAGCTGCTCTGTTCCCACATTAACAAACCGCCCAGGTTGTTTACTTATGCATATGAGCCCAAATGAGAGGAGAATACTTGGAAATGCCCTGAGCGTCTCTCTGATTTGACTGTCATGCAGGTTCTTTATCTTTGCAGTGAAGACATCTGGTAGTCATTTCTCTAACCAGGCAACAGATGGTTTACCCAGAACCTGTTGCTGCAAACCTTGGCAAGTCAAGCAAACTAATGTTGATATAACGCAGGGCATGGGGTGTAATCATATATGATACACGTAATAATACACAACAACGTGATCCTCTACAATAAACTTTAGGTCAGAGTTGGTGAGATACTGCACACTGAAATTTCCCAGAATTCTCGTCATGAGCTACTTCAGAAAGACTAACAATTGAGCTTCCAAATATTTAGATTTAATCTTGATTTCTGGGTCCAGATTTACCACAGCCAACACTGATTTTGCTGCTTTTAATCATGGTGACATTGACGTGTCAAAACACTCAGAGTTGCTGTCGTCACAGGCAGTATAAATGCAGGAAAACTGTTGCTGCAAACCTTGGCAAGTCAAGCAAACTAATGTTGATATAACGCAGGGCATGGGGTGTAATCATATATGATACACGTAATAATACACAACAACGTGATCCTCTACAATAAACTTTAGGTCAGAGTTGGTGAGATACTGCACACTGAAATTTCCCAGAATTCTCGTCATGAGCTACTTCAGAAAGACTAACAATTGAGCTTCCAAATATTTAGATTTAATCTTGATTTCTGGGTCCAGATTTACCACAGCCAACACTGATTTTGCTGCTTTTAATCATGGTGACATTGACGTGTCAAAACACTCAGAGTTGCTGTCGTCACAGGCAGTATAAATGCAGGAAAAATAGAAGAATAAAAATGCAATCTGGTACTATATATATATATATATATTTTTTTTAGTAAATGAATACATTTCAATGAACAACTTATGAATTGTGAAATATATGTTTTTTTTATACAGTAAAAATGTTAAAATAAATGGTTTAAATAAAAAAAAATTCAATTTATGAAACTATTTCTACAGATAAATACATAAATATAAGATAAGACAATGTTCAGACCATTTTTTCCCCACTTTTGAAGACAAGGGGGAATGAATTCGGTCTCGAATGTGCTCACATTCATAAAACATTTATAATTTAAATCAATATACATGTTCTATATTAAAATTGAAAATAAATTATTTAAATTAATATTTATGTTCAAAAGTCCACTGAAGGCAACCTGATGTGAACCTTATCTGTCTTGGCCCAAGCTCCACATATTACAGATAAATACATAATCTGATGATATTTAAATCCCCCCCCCATGTGACAACAAGGGCCTTGATTAATTCTGCCTCTAATGTGCTCGCAAATATAAAAATGTAGTAACTAAATAACTAATTAAATAAATATTTACAAGTTATTTTTTTTGTAATTTATGACACCTTTTCTATCGATAAATTCATAATTAAGTATATAACTTGATGTTCAGACCATTTTTTCCCTTTGTGACAACAAGGGCCTAGATGAATTGCAAATTATAATGTGCTCATATTCACAAAAACACTTCTAATTTAAATTTAAAAAAATAATAATTTAAATTCAAATAATTATACATAATTTGATAATGTTCATACGATTTCCCCCATTTTTTATTAATCTTAAATGTGTTCAAAAAAAAAAAAGTATACACTATGTAACTATAGGCATGTAGCTGAGAGTGGGGAGAAAGTGAGAGGTGCTCGGGAGGTTTGATGAGTATCTGGTTTCTGCCTCAGTGCCAGCGCATGGCTCAGTTCCATTGTGTCTGGCTGAATGAAGGTCTCCCAGGAAAACTCAGTGTTAGAAGGGGCCGCTCACCAGAACTGGATTGGATGACTTTATCTTACATGTTCATGTTGTTGATTTGTGTGCCTCTGTCAAGACCAGGTTTTATTTGCTGATTTAGGTAACGTGAAACAGTAAGGAGCGAAGTGCCACACATAAACACACACACAACTTGCCCTAGTATTAATCATGCAGTGCCCCATATAACGTGTGTGCTTTGCATGATTGCAGAGACGTCTATGATAAAATGATGCAACAAAGTTTAATGAAGTACATGCGGCGCCAGAAGCCTGTGTCCCAGACCTCGCAACAACAACCACATGCAGCAACACATCTCCACAAGTACATCTGGATATACAGTGGGTACGGAAAGTATTCAGACCCCCTTAAATTTTTCACTCTTTGTTATATTGCAGCCATTTGCTAAAATCATTTAAGTTAATTTTTTTCCTCATTAATGTACACACAGCACCCCATATTGACAGAAAAACACAGAATTGTTGACATTTCTGCAGATTTATTAAAAAAGAAAAACTGAAATATCACATGGTCCTAAGTATTCAGACCCTTTGCTCAGTATTTAGTAGAAGCACCCTTTTGATCTAATACAGCCATGAGTCTTTTTGGGAAAGATGCAACAAGTTTTTCACACCTGGATTTGGGGATCCTCTGCCATTCCTCCTTGCAGATCCTCTCCAGTTCTGTCAGGTTGGATGGTAAATGTTGGTGGACAGTCATTTTTAGGTCGCTCCAGAGATGCTCAAGAACAGAACAGAGTTGTTGTGAAGCCACTCCTTCGTTATTTTAGCTGTGTGCTTAGGGTCATTGTCTTGTTGGAAGGTAAACCTTCGGCCCAGTCTGAGGTCCTGAGCACTCTGGAGAAGGTTTTCATCCAGGATATCCCTGTACTTGGCCGCATTCATCTTTCCCTCGATTGCAACCAGTCGTCCTGTCCCTGCAGCTGAAAAACACCCCCACAGCATGATGCTGCCACCACCATGCTTCACTGTTGGGACTGTATTGGACAGGTGATGAGCAGTGCCTGGTTTTCTCCACACATACCGCTTAGAATTCTCACCATCTTGGAGTCCTTGGCTGCAATATAACAAAGAGTGAAAAATTTAAGGGGGTCTTAATACTTTCCGTACCCACTGTATGTATGCTGAACAAGGATGCATCAACAGCATGCAAAACGTAAAGTTTACATACACGCTGCTTTAGAAACATAATTTTTTTTTAAATTTCTAATATTAAATATATTTGTATACTTAAATTCAATCCTTGAAAGATGTTCAGAAGATCAACCGGTTTTAAGCAAAGTAGGGTGTACATATGGAGGTGATCTAACCTGATGTTCAGCCAGATGTAAATAGAGGCTGTCTCTCTCTCTTCACATCTCCTCCTCCCATCTCTCTTTCTCACTCGCTCTTGGCTTAATTAAGTGATGAGAGTCCTGAGATCAAAGACAATAATATGTCACTCATCACAGCCAATCCACACGCTGGTGCAGTCTGTGTTCACTAAAGCAGTGTTAATTTTGACAGCACATTTTGATTTAGTTTTAGTCCTAGTCTTTTGACTAAAATGCCATTTAGTTTTAATCATATTTTAGTCATCTGAATTGTTTTTAGTTTGTCAACTAAATCTACAGTAAATTTAGTCGGCTAAAATCTAATGGGTTTAGTTACAGTGCATTTATTAAGCATTTCTCTAAAAATGTCCAAACTCATATAGGTTTGATATTAAAGGGGTCCTATTATGCGCTTTTACAAAGCCTTGATTTTAACACTCGTTGCCTTCTCTAGTGCAGCTCAACCAGGTCTCGTCCCATTCGTCAATATTTGTGATCTCACAAATCCTGGAAAATATGCGTTTTAGTCCAAACGATTCGTTCATTGTAGTTTTTGAAAAGTGATTTCTGTTAAAGGGGTCATATGATGCGATTTCAAGTTTTCCTTTCTCTTTGAAGTGTTACAAGCTGATTGTGCATAGATACGATCCCTGAAGTTGGAAAAACTAAAGTCTCAAAACCAAAGAGATAAAGAATATCAAAGTTAAGACTCTGCCACGCCCCCCTAAAACGGCTCGTTCTAACACGCCCCCACATATCTACCTCACTATGTGGAAATATTTGCATAATGCACCCAAATGTGCACGCAAAGAAAGAAGGCGTGGTTTCAGTAACCGCAGTTAGTGTTGAAGCAGCATGTCAGGGAGACGCTGTGTGTTTCTAGGCGAAAGCAAAAGCACTTTATTTGGCCTTCCGAAAGTAGATGCATTTAGGAATCTTTAAGATTACTTACAACAGAACAGCAATGCATTTTATGGACGACCGTTTCGTGAACCTAGGAGAGGAGGTCATTCTGACTTTGCTATGACAATCTGGCGCTTCTGAATCAGCTGCTGTTTTGTTATTAGTTTAAGTATTTGCTATTGACTGTTCAAACGCGGAGTTTTGTGCATCGTGTGTGTGTGTGAGAGAGAGAGAGAGAGAGAGACACATCACATCACATCACAGTGGAGTCAGCTGTCTTAACCGTGGCTTGTGTACTGCAAACACATACCAGCTTCATCACTGTGTCCGTCACGCGACTCTGTTCCCCTTTCGGGCTCTGTCTTTACATTTATTTTGAAAGATGAAGCTCGCGATTATGGTAAGGGGCGTTAACATTTACCAATCATTTTAAGGGCATTCGGCCAATCACAATGCACTGGGTCAGCTGGCCAATCAGAGCAGACTCCGCTTGTCAGAAGGAGGGACTTTGTAGAAAACGAAGCGTTTGAGAGAGGCGGGGCATAGAGGGACCTACAATAATGTACAGTATTTGAAAAATAATGTGTTTTTTTTACTTTAAAGCATGTCAACATATTCTGTTACACCAAATAATGATCTTTAAAAAAGTATCATATGACCCCTTTAAATAAAATATCTCCTTTTGAATTGGACTTTGAGCTTTGTAACTTTGCACCTTTTTTTATGCTCAAACAGCAACATTTCAGACTAACTAAAGTTGAAAAAGTGAAAAAGCATAATAGGACCCCTTTAAGGTTTTATCATGATAGACACCGATTTAACTGCGGTGACACAACATGCCTTTGTTAAAATTAAATAAAACCACTTCTCATAAAGAACAAGAACATGGTCTTTTTTTTATGAAATACCAATGGTTATATAGGCCAATTATGCATTGTTTATAGCAACTTGTTTAACATATTCTTCATTATTTCAAGCAGACATTTATTTCTATAAATAAATTTAGATGAATCTTTAGGACTACTAAAGTTTTTCAGTCAAGAGCAGTGCGTGATTTTCTGTCTCTCTTTTGTTGCTTGATTAACATCAATGACTCGGACAATAGCAACTAAATTAGGCTGCTATCCCTTTAAAACCGAATGCACAGCTGCAATGAACTGATGCACGTTCTCCCTACTGTTTACATTCACTTAAGACGTAATCAACTGTGTTTACATGAATACTTGTCAAAACGGACAATTCAGCATAATTTTGTGTGTAATTCTCCGTTCGCAAAAGAGTACTCGCGCGCTGTGAGACGCGCTTTCTGTGCGTGTATGCTTCAGTGTCTGCGCTCAGAAAACCAGACCAAATTGAGTTCTCTCTTGCGTCGTCAGATTTATCCATATGTCTGCTCTTCTCTTACTCCCACATATTGACATTTTTTAATGTTTTATGAGACGTGCAGCAAGTGTATGTTAGCTAATGTCCCGCCGGTTCATATGTATGCATCTAACCTCCGAACCACGCAGCAGATTCGTTCTGAATGAAATCGCTTCCCAAATCGTCCCTCCCAAACATTTTCATCTCGTTTTTATTCGTTGACGAAAATGTCAATAAATATTCGTCATAGTTTTTGTCATTCAAAAAGAGTTTTAGTTTATCGTCTCGTTGTCGTCAGTGAAAAAAGTCATTGACAAGGATTATGATGAAAATTATTAATCAACGAAATTAACACTGCACTAAAGCATGTGTGTAAGTAATGTAATGGCAGAAGAATCAAAGACTTGAGATTTTCTGTGCCAAATACATACCGATATTGGAAAAGGCTCCAGTAACATTAAGGAGGGCAAACAGGAGGAGGGTCAGCACACAGAAGGAGACAACACAGGTAAATATCCACAACATAGAGGCTTTAGAGGAGAAAGCGATGATCACAGGTAAGTGATAATAGTTCTGTTACTCTAGCTGAGTCTTAGCAGAGCAGTAACACTGTCCTTGATTTGCCGGTTCGTGGGGAATCCAGAATACTGAGCAGATGACTGAAGATGAAGGGATCATAAAGCAGATCAGGTAAGCTGATGCAAGAAGTAACAAGAAGACCAGACACAGGTAGTGATGGGAAGGTGGCTTTATACTGTGGTTGATTAGTGTAGACAGGTGAGGAGAATCAGAACTCTGGTGATTGTGAATGAGTGGAGCTGAAGGATCTAGCGTTGCTGGTGACTCCGTGAAAGAGGGCAAATCTGCATCATGAACTCTAAGAATGAATAAAGTCAGTTTCTCAGCGAGTTGTGAGGGGGAATGCTGGGAATACAACAAACACATAAGGAGATACTCCTGCACATAAGCATAAACACATACTGACACAAACGCAAATATAAATGACCTTCAAACAAAATCTAACTAACATGATTTGACTTGCCATGGCAGGACTTTCTTTGGTAGAGGAACAGTTCAGTCATTTTTACTCTTAACCTCTTCTTTCTCTATGGAACGGAAAAATTCTGAATGAATATTTATCCAGGATTTTTCCCTACAGATAACTTTACTGTTATATTTACTTTTCCAGCATTTACTCAATCAAAAATACAGCAAAAACTGTAATATTGTTACATTTTCTTATAAATTAAACAGCTTTGTATTTGAATATATTTTAAAATGTAATTTATTCATGTGATGGTAAAGCTGGATTTTCAGTAGCCATTACTCCAATTTTCAGTGTCACATGATCATTCAGAAATCATAATATGCTGATTTAGTGCTTACGAAACATTTCTTATTATGATCACAATTGCAAACTGTGCTGCTTGATATTTTTGTGGAAGCTATGATACTTTTTTTAAGGATTTGATGAATGGAAAAATAAAAATAATCTATTGTATGGCTGACATTATCTTCATTTGATTGATTCAATGCAATGCCTTAATTATTTTTTTTTCTTTCTTTATATATATATATATAAATATATATATTCCAAAATGACTTTCAAGGACTTTCAAAATCACAACATTTCCATATATGAGACCCAACTATGGTACTTTTACAGCATTCCCAGACATGGTTATGCTGTGCTGCTTCCCAAAATCCCAAAGGATGGCATTCTGTTGCGCCGTGCTTAGGCTTTACTCTTCCAAGAAAAGGGGCTCCTGCACACAACTTTCTTGACCTAAATAGCAGTTTTCTATGTAAAAGGAGAGCAAGGCCTACACTGTAACATATTGGCATTATTCTGTACCCCTCCAACCCACAGTATCGGCTCCGCAGACAATCATTAAACTGCAATGTGTGCTGGATTACAATAGTCCCTCAATCGTCATTGTAATCATAGGGCATGAAGACGAAGGAAATGAGGCCCATTGGGGTAAAAACTCTTTTAGTACAGTGCTGTTGTACTAAACACAAATACCTTACTTTGTAGGAGTTAAGTATTTAGTTATCTATACACAGCCAAGGCTGCTCTTTGCCTGCTCAAAATTAAGTGTAAAGCCAAAATGCTGCATAAAAGGCCAACTAAATTATAGCTGCTCTGACTCATCATACAGTTGTATTTGCTATGTAAATGCATTCATGCCACCTCCAAGCAGCATTAAACAGACCGTGTAAAGATACCTAAATACCACTTCAGCAGCACTTCTGTGCCACATTTTCCCCCCTCTAAAACCATTTAAAATCAGACTAAAGAGCACCTGGCCTTCAGAGGAAGAGCTATGATAAATAAATAAATAAATAAGACAGATGTCATCAGGGGGTATTCTGTGAATTACAACATTATTATAATGGGGGAAATGAGCAAAATTTTAGTACAGTTATGCAGTTTTTTGTAGTATTTTAATTTTAGTAGTGTTTTAGTATGCAAGTTAAAATTCTGTAATGTGATGTGGTCGCTACCAAAGCATTACTGTCACTACCGAAACATGGGATGTTTTGTCAAAAATAAAGTATACTGATTTATCAATGGTGATGTGATAGTTTTTGGTTCAATGTATATTCAAACTAATGCATCATTAACCTTGAAATCAGTATGATCAACATTTTTCCTTTTACAAAGAAACGTTGGATTCGAAATACAAAAAAATCTCATAAATTACACTTGAAATATTGTTTAAAAAATTTAATTGTTATTGATTTACCTCTGAAATAAAATTCATAAAATAGCAAAATATATATTTACAATGTAGATGTAAGCAAAATCTTGATAGGTCAATATAACCCTTCTAATTAAATTATTATTAATGCGTTTCGGTAGTGACAAATTTGGGGTGAGGACACATATTCCAAAACTTTCTGAAAACACAATATGAGAATTAACTGCATAATTACTAGAAATGTGTACCTTGGACATTATACAATCTGCATACATACATTATACAATTTTTGACTTTGGACCAATTATGTAGAATGGCCCATAAATGTGCTATTACATTGTAATACCCTTTCCTTCGAGGAAAAGACAAAAGGTCATGGGATTACTTCATGAGAAAAACATTTAAGAACATTTTGTCATCTATTCATACACTCCAATCATACACTTATTCATTTAGCATAAATGTCCATCTTTTACTACAACTTAAAGACAGAAATGTAAGATATTTTATTCAATTCCATTTTCAGAGATTCTTGACTCCCCTTAAATAAACGTAAGGCATTTAAGCATTTGAAATGCTAGGTTTAAACCAATAATGTGCAGATTAATATATGAATTATACATGTAGAATTAAATATATTTGTTCTTAATTGTTAAAGGCATTGCTTACCACTTGCATATCAAACTGATAATTCTCTAAAAAACAAAAACTAACATCTCCCATACCTTTTGGAAAACTAAACAGAATATTTCACCTTACAATCAAGAGTTGGTAAAAAACTGTGAAGTCAACACTGGTAAGTCTTTACACCAATTTACAAAAGTTGACTATTGTATGGCTGGCTTGCAATATGAGATGAAAAAGGAAAAAGGTAATAATTATTGTTGTTATTGAGATATCAACTGTCTGCAAAGAATCACAATATATACAGCTTGACATTTATGGACATGTAAAATAAACACTATCTCTTTCCAAAAACGGTTTTTTTTTTACTAGTTTAACACATTTAAGCACTGAAGTTATGTAATAATGCTTTCTAATTCATACTATAACTATGGTACAGATGCCCTCTAAATGGCATATATTTATATTAAACAAAAAAAAGTTTTACATGTTGCAAATTAATATTTGCCCTTTTTGACTTCTTACGACATCTAATAAATTCTAAAGTGTAATAAAACATCTTACAAAATGGATTAAGATATAAGGAAAAATAAGCAAGACTTAATTTGTCATATTTATCACCGAGTTGTACCTCCACAGTCCAGGCTCTGTACAGGAAATATAGCATGTGCCATGAGTCCATATTTTCTCCATGATTTTTAAGTTTCACTATCAGGCACCAGGGGATTGACCTCATCACACCCCTGACATCTCCTCCCCTCTTGCCTGAAAGTAGCCATGAAGAGGTAGAGTTACACAGAACTCGCAGGAAAAGATGAAGCTTTAGTTTTCTCATGTATTACCACTTAAATCAAAATTTCATACATGTGGTTCCCCCATTACTCACAAATTGTTGGCCGTGCTCACTTGAGAGATTTTGTTTCTTCTCCTTAACCTTGTCGACTGCGCACTTTGTCATGTGCAGGAACAGAACCTTGGTGGAAACTGCAATTGTCATGAAACAGTTGCAGGAAAATTACATTTTTGTGGATTCACAGTCTTGTTCGACAGAACGAGGAGGCTGAATCGGTGCTCAGTGAGATTATTGATGTTATAAAGAGTTTTCCATCAAGCATCAAAGCAGGAAAACACCTGAGGAAATACACACACACACAAACAACCCAAAACGGCACAGAGAGGTCCAGCTGAACTAGTATTGCCTACACAGCTGCGCTTTCCCATGCAAACACAGCAGTCCAGTGCGGTTTCAAAATAGTAGCATTTATTTAAAATAGAAATCTTTGGGAACAATGTAAAAGTCTTCTTAACTGTCACTTTTGGTCAATTTAATGCATTTTTGCTTAATAAAAGTAGTCATTTCTTTAAAAAAAATGTTGATACAGGTAATGAGACACATTCTGCTTGGTCAATTCCTGCATATTTTGTATTGCTGCATTGATTTCATAGTGTGCAGCCAAGTTAAATTTGTAGTTTTCTTGATCCATTTATATTAGGATTTTATGAACTATTTTATAGCTTTTTATTAACCAAAATTGGACGTACAAGAATCCAGATCCAGACCAACACAGATGGTGAAAATTTATTTGAACATGAAAAAAGTTCTCCATAAAAAAGCCAAAAAAATCAGTTAATGTGTAACGGTATCACAGCCATTAACCACAACCACCTACATTGTATTTGTGTTCCCAATATGAATGTCTGTTTCTTTTGAATTATATGTGATTATAGCCATACATCTGTTTTTTTTTTGCATCTAGCTCCAGGCTTCTTGGCATTTTCTTCTATTCTGTGAAACCTGAACAAACCCCAAATCCTCAGAGCTGCTCTCACAAGAGTGTCCAGCTCTGTTATACAATACACAAGAAGTTCACTGGAAGATTGCTTAGCTAGAGATTACAATAAACAAGCTCTTTTATGGTTACATTTATTTATTCTTCTTACAGATGGTGATACTGCAACTCTGAACTTTACACAAATTCCACATCCTGCTGCCGTTATGGAACCAGATGGTAGTGATTTATTGGCTTATCAGATAGGCCGATGCTCCAATGCTTCCTTCTATGGACAAATTATAATGTAACCGCTTTAATATCTCTCTAGCACACAACCAGTGTGAATGCCAAATCCATTTGACTCACCCTCACGCCATCCAAGATGTAGATGAGTTTGTTTCTTCATCAGAACAGATTTGGGGAAATTGAGCATTACATCACTTGCTCACCAATGGATCCTCTGCAGTGAATGGGTGCCGTCAGAATGGGAGTCCAAACAGATGATAAAAACATCTCAATAAAGTACGAGTAAACAATCCATAATAACGCTTCCCCCAGTGAAAAAGTGCATCCCCTGTTGTCCACATTAATATCCACAGACATATTTTTTAGAACTGTTTTGGTATATTTTCACTTATAAACAGTGCTTGATCTGTGCATATTTCTCTCCTGATTCAGACGTAACAGCTTTTTCACTGGAGAAAGCAGTATTATGGATAGAGGACTCGTATTTGAAAAAATATGATGTTAAAAATGTCTTGATGGATTTGTTTATTACAAACATGCAGGTTTTTGCTTCACAATACATTAACTGATGGACTGGAGTCGTGTGGATTACTTGTGGATTATCGTGATGTTTTTATCAGCTGTTTGGACTCTCATTCTGACGGCACCCATTCACTGCAGAGGATCCATTGGTGAGCAAGTGATGTAATGCTACATTTTTTCCAATCTGTTTTGTTGATGAAACAAACTCATCTACATCTTGGATGGCACGAGGGTCAGTACATTTTCAACAAATTTTCATTTTTGGGTGAACTATTCCTTCAAGGCTTTCGTAGGCATGAAAGTTGTTCTATGCTTATTAATGGAGTTTGGTGTAGTTATCTTATCAACATGCTAACATCAACCTATTATTCAACTGTATGTCGAGTCTCCCAAAAGAATAAAAGAATCGTTTACTGGAAGCGGAATCAAAACAAGAATGATTCCTGAGGATTCCCATCTTTACTAATATCTGATGTTGATGCAGACCATATTACGGATTTTTGTTTGACTGTTCTTTGATTCAATTATCCGAAGCGGCTTGTTAGTGAATGTTGTTTTAAGACAATGTTATTTTACTGCTGGATCAAACAGTTTGTGATTCTAGTGCTAGATGAAAGACTGAATCCCATCTCTTTACACAGTGGAACAACAGAACACACTGTCCTGGATAAGGCTGTGTTTGTGTTAGTGTCTGTGCACACTGCCAATCTGATAATATTGTAGTTTTCTTTTCTTTTTTAATCCCTCATGTACTGTTATAGGAAGTGAAAAGGAAGATGGAGTTAGATGCTCTCAGATAAACCAAACAAAATATATGTTTCACCTTAGCTTAAAAGCATCTAGGGAGACCAGATAATAGAAAAAACATTAATAGACTGAGACAAAGCAAACAGAGAACAGTGAGAGATGAGACAGGAAAGGGTTTGTTAAAACTGAAGTGAAGGATGGTAGGCATTACGGGTCCCTTGATTGCTGTGGGCTCTTGTTTTAAAATGAAAATTAAGCTAGATGGGGGTCTGGTCTGGTCTGGTCTAGTACATGACACAATATACAGTTGCACTTTTCTGCCAGCAACCCAAGTTTGAATCCACCTTACAGGGATAATTCACCCAAACATGAAAATTCTCTCATCATTTACTCACTCTCAAGTTGTTCCAAACCTGTATGAACCTCTTTATTCTGCTGAACACAAAAGAAGATATTTTGAAGAATGTGTGTAACTAAATAGTTGATACTTTCAAGTCAATTGGGACCATCAACTTTTTGGCTACCAATATTCTTCAAAATATCTTCTTTTATGTTCAACAGAAGAAAGAAACTCGTAGTTCTTAAGTTTTGGAACAACTTGAATGTAAGTAAATGATCCCTAAATGAAGTCATTTTCCAACTCCACCAATACTACAATTGTCACAGAGTCACCAGCAGCACCAGATCCTCCATGCCCCCCCCCCCCCCCCCCCCCCACCCCCCCCCCCCCCCCCCCCCCCCC
>NW_015506230.1:154811-159395 GCF_001515645.1 Sinocyclocheilus grahami | reverse complement strand
GGGGGGGGGGGGGGGGGGGGGGGGGGGGGGGGGGGGGGGGGGGGGGGGGGGGGGGGGGGGGGGGGGGGGGGGGGGGGGGGGGGGGGGGGGGGGGGGGGGGGGGGGGGGGGGGGGGGGGGGGGGGGGGGGGGGGGGGGGGGGGGGGGGGGGGGGGGGGGGGGGGGGGGGGGCATGGAGGATCTGGTGCTGCTGGTGACTCTGTGACAATTGTAGTATTGGTGGAGTTGGAAAATGACTTCATTTAGGGATCATTTACTTACATTCAAGTTGTTCCAAAACTTAAGAACTACGAGTTTCTTTCTTCTGTTGAACATAAAAGAAGATATTTTGAAGAATATTGGTAGCCAAAAAGTTGATGGTCCCAATTGACTTGAAAGTATCAACTATTTAGTTACACACATTCTTCAAAATATCTTCTTTTGTGTTCAGCAGAATAAAGAGGTTCATACAGGTTTGGAACAACTTGAGAGTGAGTAAATGATGAGAGAATTTTCATGTTTGGGTGAATTATCCCTGTAAGGTGGATTCAAACTTGGGTTGCTGGCAGAAAAGTGCAACTGTATATTGTGTCATGTACTAGACCAGACCAGACCAGACCCCCATCTAGCTTAATTTTCATTTTAAAACAAGAGCCCACAGCAATCAAGGGACCCGTAATGCCTACCATCCTTCACTTCAGTTTTAACAAACCCTTTCCTGTCTCATCTCTCACTGTTCTCTGTTTGCTTTGTCTCAGTCTATTAATGTTTTTTCTATTATCTGGTCTCCCTAGATGCTTTTAAGCTAAGGTGAAACATATATTTTGTTTGGTTTATCTGAGAGCATCTAACTCCATCTTCCTTTTCACTTCCTATAACAGTACATGAGGGATTAAAAAAGAAAAGAAAACTACAATATTATCAGATTGGCAGTGTGCACAGACACTAACACAAACACAGCCTTATCCAGGACAGTGTGTTCTGTTGTTCCACTGTGTAAAGAGATGGGATTCAGTCTTTCATCTAGCACTAGAATCACAAACTGTTTGATCCAGCAGTAAAATAACATTGTCTTAAAACAACATTCACTAACAAGCCGCTTCGGATAATTGAATCAAAGAACAGTCAAACAAAAATCCGTAATATGGTCTGCATCAACATCAGATATTAGTAAAGATGGGAATCCTCAGGAATCATTCTTGTTTTGATTCCGCTTCCAGTAAACGATTCTTTTATTCTTTTGGGAGACTCGACATACAGTTGAATAATAGGTTGATGTTAGCATGTTGATAAGATAACTACACCAAACTCCATTAATAAGCATAGAACAACTTTCATGCCTACGAAAGCCTTGAAGGAATAGTTCACCCAAAAATGAAAATTTGTTGAAAATGTACTGACCCTCGTGCCATCCAAGATGTAGATGAGTTTGTTTCTTCATCAGAACAGATTTGGGGAAATTGAGCATTACATCACTTGCTCACCAATGGATCCTCTGCAGTGAATGGGTGCCGTCAGAATGGGAGTCCAAACAGATGATAAAAACATCTCAATAAAGTACGAGTAAACAATCCATAATAACGCTTCCCCCAGTGAAAAAGTTCATCCCCTGTTGTCCACATTAATATCCACAGACATATTTTTTAGAACTGTTTTGGTATATTTTCACTTATAAACAGTGCTTGATCTGTGCATATTTCTCTCCTGATTCAGACGTAACAGCTTTTTCACTGGAGAAAGCAGTATTATGGATAGAGGACTCGTATTTGAAAAAATATGATGTTAAAAATGTCTTGATGGATTTGTTTATTACAAACATGCAGGTTTTTGCTTCACAATACATTAACTGATGGACTGGAGTCGTGTGGATTACTTGTGGATTATCGTGATGTTTTTATCAGCTGTTTGGACTCTCATTCTGACGGCACCCATTCACTGCAGAGGATCCATTGGTGAGCAAGTGATGTAATGCTACATTTTTTCCAATCTGTTTTGTTGATGAAACAAACTCATCTACATCTTGGATGGCACGAGGGTCAGTACATTTTCAACAAATTTTCATTTTTGGGTGAACTATTCCTTCAAGGCTTTCGTAGGCATGAAAGTTGTTCTATGCTTATTAATGGAGTTTGGTGTAGTTATCTTATCAACATGCTAACATCAACCTATTATTCAACTGTATGTCGAGTCTCCCAAAAGAATAAAAGAATCGTTTACTGGAAGCGGAATCAAAACAAGAATGATTCCTGAGGATTCCCATCTTTACTAATATCTGATGTTGATGCAGACCATATTACGGATTTTTGTTTGACTGTTCTTTGATTCAATTATCCGAAGCGGCTTGTTAGTGAATGTTGTTTTAAGACAATGTTATTTTACTGCTGGATCAAACAGTTTGTGATTCTAGTGCTAGATGAAAGACTGAATCCCATCTCTTTACACAGTGGAACAACAGAACACACTGTCCTGGATAAGGCTGTGTTTGTGTTAGTGTCTGTGCACACTGCCAATCTGATAATATTGTAGTTTTCTTTTCTTTTTTAATCCCTCATGTACTGTTATAGGAAGTGAAAAGGAAGATGGAGTTAGATGCTCTCAGATAAACCAAACAAAATATATGTTTCACCTTAGCTTAAAAGCATCTAGGGAGACCAGATAATAGAAAAAACATTAATAGACTGAGACAAAGCAAACAGAGAACAGTGAGAGATGAGACAGGAAAGGGTTTGTTAAAACTGAAGTGAAGGATGGTAGGCATTACGGGTCCCTTGATTGCTGTGGGCTCTTGTTTTAAAATGAAAATTAAGCTAGATGGGGGTCTGGTCTGGTCTGGTCTAGTACATGACACAATATACAGTTGCACTTTTCTGCCAGCAACCCAAGTTTGAATCCACCTTACAGGGATAATTCACCCAAACATGAAAATTCTCTCATCATTTACTCACTCTCAAGTTGTTCCAAACCTGTATGAACCTCTTTATTCTGCTGAACACAAAAGAAGATATTTTGAAGAATGTGTGTAACTAAATAGTTGATACTTTCAAGTCAATTGGGACCATCAACTTTTTGGCTACCAATATTCTTCAAAATATCTTCTTTTATGTTCAACAGAAGAAAGAAACTCGTAGTTCTTAAGTTTTGGAACAACTTGAATGTAAGTAAATGATCCCTAAATGAAGTCATTTTCCAACTCCACCAATACTACAATTGTCACAGAGTCACCAGCAGCACCAGATCCTCCATGCCCCCCCCCCCCCCCCCCCCCCACCCCCCCCCCCCCCCCCCCCCCCCCACTCACAATCACCTGGATTCTGATGCACTTCACCTGTCAACATTAATCAAGTCAGAGCATGAAGCCACCTTCCCATCACCACCTCAATGCCTGGTCTTGTTGTTCACTAGTATGCATCAACTTACCTGCTCTATCTACCGGTTAGTCGAATTGATCCCAGTTATCTGCTATCATCCCCCCCCCCCCCCCCCCCCCCACTCACAATCACCTGGATTCTGATGCACTTCACCTGTCAACATTAATCAAGTCAGAGCATGAAGCCACCTTCCCATCACCACCTCAATGCCTGGTCTTGTTGTTCACTAGTATGCATCAACTTACCTGCTCTATCTACCGGTTAGTCGAATTGATCCCAGTTATCTGCTATCATATTCTGTCTTCCTCCCAGCATGTTGTCTCAGCCTCACCCTGCAAGAAACCTCAGTGACTGTTCTTTGCTCAAGATTATCAGCTATGTTATCTCACCTGTGATCATCGCTTGTTCCTCTCCTGAAGCCTGTAATAAAGCTCTGTGTCATTTATCTGTGTTGTCTCCTTCTGTTTGCTGACAACAATAATACAAAACAAACGTTTTCTTACATTTCTATCACAGCAGGTTTAATCAAATGTCATAATACTGTAAAATGACTGTAATAAAAAGGCATCTAAAAAAGACATTAATTCAGTTTTTACATTGACTGTTCTTATTGATACCAACAAAAGGGTATTTAAATGAATGAAGAAATGTATCCGATTGCTCATCTTTTTTTTTTTTTTAGCTGAACTAGATTATCATGAATTGCCTGTAAAATCAAATTTAAGTTTCAGCAATGTTTCATTACGCTAATTTGGAAATGTTCAACTTCAGCATGTTGCATTTTTTTAAAGAATACATTTGATGCAGAGTAATGTAATAAATTGCTCTTTTCAGCACACTGTATTTGCCCATTAAAGCGTAAAGCTAGCTTAAAGGAATGGCAAACATAAACAACTCTAATTTTTGAGGTGATGACATGAGAAATAAACGAGGATTTCATTTAATGGTGAATGACATGAGTGGTAAACCATCTGTTACTGTTCATATTACTTAAACTAGAAGCCTAGAAGAATTTGGTTTTGTGTTTGTTTTGCTGTAGTGAACAACTTTATATTTCTTTCCTGTCAACATTTTTCCTGTTTATCTCAGAACGTACAGCAGAAAAAAAAAGTTATATATTTTTAGGAGAGGTTGGTCCATAGATTGAAATATACTTGAAAGTGGCACCACATTGAACATATTTTTAAATTAGAGAATTATTACTAATTACATAGTATTATTATTATTATTATTATTAG
>NW_015506230.1:99263-154552 GCF_001515645.1 Sinocyclocheilus grahami | reverse complement strand
TAGTAGTAGTAGTAGTAGTAGTATATTCTAATATTAAAGTTAAATTAAATGAATGTAAAATTTATTTGATTATTTTTACTGTATGTTTTATTGTGACATAAAAACAATGAATTAATTATATACTCTAAGAAAAGTCTGAAATGTGCTGTGTTAAAAGTAATTTTCCATATTGATTTTTCAAAGGTGTTTTTACTTGTATTTTGAATTATGAATTGTGTTGGGTTTTAAGGTTTAAGAAAATGTCTGCATGTCCTGGCCGAAAATGACCAGTACCAGTGTTTTTCTAAAGATTTTTTTTTTCTTAGTCTGGCATCAATCCTACTAAAATTGTTGTGGGCCTCCCTTGAGCTGTGGGCCTTGAGAATCATTCCCAATTCTCACCCCATTAGCAATGCAAAAAAAGCTGCATCAGATGAGTTGCCCAGTTCAGGGATGAAACTTTTATAGATATGTAATAAAAGAAGTAGAGGAGTACAGGGAGATACAATGCCAACCTGAAAGTCTGACTTTGGTTCCACTGCTTCGACCCTACATGGATCACGGTGCCAAAATTCCCCTCAGCAAGCCCGTAGAGACAATGGACCACAACCAAGAGCTGTCCACTCACGCCTCAGGGATGCTGGGACACAGAACAGCAGCTCAATACAATCGCATGTTGTGTAACCATTACAAAATACCACGGAGGAGTCAACACTGCCACACTGTGTAGACCATGAAGGCCGTAGAGATTTCTGTATTGTCAAAGCCACAATTGCCAAACATTTAAGATTTTGCAAACCTGCCAATAATTGTTGTGGATGACAGTTTTTTAAGGTCTTGTTTGCTTGACGGGCTTATAATAGCGTGATTTTTAGAAAGGAAAACATTGAGAAAAAGACCTCTTCTGCCTCCACTTCTGACTGCGAAGTAAATGTAAAGATTTCTAGCTCATCAATCATCTCTATTGTATTTTCAAAGGCACAAAGCCATACCACATTTCTACTACCCGAGCTGAAACTGCAAAATGCACATGCATGTTTGAGTAGGAAAAAGAGTTTTCGTGTTGTAACATTGAACAGCCATTATTCTCCATGTACATCCACAGAATTAACAGATTAAACACAAAACTCACCCCCTCCCCACATCTTCAAAATTCAGTATTCCAAATGATTTGCATGGTTTACATACATACGACACTCATTTTAGAATAAACACAAAATGTGCCTTATATGGCAAGAGTTTGGAGAATGTCCTGAAGCTGTTCACTGGTCCACAGGAAAATTGTTAAAGGAACACTCCACTATTTTTGAAAATAGGCCAATCTTCCAACTCCCCTAGAGTTAAACAGTTGAGTTTTACCGTTTTCGAATCCATTCAGCCGATCTCCAGGTCTGGCGGTAGCACTTTTAGCTGCAGCTTAGCATAGATCATTGAATCTGATTAGACCGTTAGCATGTCGCTCAAAAATTACTAAAGAGTTTCTATATTTTTCTTATTTAACTTTTCATTTTCCGTTGGTCTTAGCACAAGATGTAACAACAGAAGAGTCACGTTTTAAATAGGAAAAATATAGAAACTCTTTGGTCATTTTTGAGCGAGATGCTAACGGTCTAATCAGATTCAATGATCTATGCTAAGCTAAGCTAAAAGTGCTACCGCCAGACCCGGAGATCAGCTGAATGGATTCGAAAAACTCAACTGTTTAACTCTAGGGGAGTTGGAAAATGAGCCTATTTTCAAAAATAGTGGAGTGTTCCTTTAAATTTACTAAAATGCATCAAACAGTGTTTGATTCCTTATAATGTTTGACATACTTTGCCTGAACACTGTTTGTCTGTTAATGAGAACTAATTCCTTTTCTGCACTGCTGTTTTATCAGCAATGTTTCAGTCATGGGTCACTTTGTATACAGAACTGATGAAGTAATTTGATTAACCAGCTTTTTGCAATTAAGTCATCACATGGTGCATTCATGTATGAATTCACTACATTTTTATACTCTACTAAACAAACCAGTCGTTCGGGCAGCAAATCCTTCTGTCAATCCAAAATAAAATTATACAAAATAATGCAAATCATATACTCTACGTAAACTGATTCATTGTTATGAATTTTATTGGTAATGTATTTAAATAACATTTGAGAGTTGCATCAAAAGTAACTTGTGATGGCATAAAGATTGTTAAATGTTAACATATATTAATGTTATAAATATTTTTCTTTTTTAAATTTATACATTTGTTAAACATTTTCTCAAAACTTGGAAGATTTGCAAACTGAAACTACTTTTATTTTCACTATCCTCCTAAAACAAAATATTATTTACTAAACTGATTTCTATCAATTGGTATTAACCCCTGTATGTTTCATAAAAGCAGTTTGAATTAAATCATTGTGGGTGTTAAAATCATAAACAATCCATTCATTAGGCACTATCATTCCTTTCAAAAGTAATGAAAAATAAAATGCTAAAAATGACAAAAATAAATTAAATTGATTATTTCCTAACTTTTATCTATTTAAATGTCATCTGACTTTTGCATCAAAAGTAACTTGTGATACATAATTATTAAATGTTAAAAATGCAAACAATTTAGCTACTTTATTTGAATAACTATTATAATTTGATAGTATTTACAGATATATTTGAATCGCAGGTTTATTATAGTTAACTAAAACTCAAACTGAAACTAAACTCAAACATAAACTACAAATGACAAAAGCAAAAAAAAATAAAAAATAAAAATAAAAAACTGATTCAAAATATTAACAAAAAACTATAAATGTATCTCGGCGATACTAAAATAACACTGGTGAACTGATTTCTATGAATTGTATTTACAACAACTCTAGTTCGTTGCATTAAAGCAGTTTACAAAATTTAAAAATGCTGAATTATATCACTTTGGATGTTAAAATATATTTACAAACCTCATAAGACTTGTAAAAAAAACTGTTATGCAGCGAATGTTTATTTCAAGTTGCATATGCACTTCATCTAAATAACCTTTACTTGTCCATTCTCCAATCTCAAGTGCATAAATATATCCCTTCAGAATGCCATTGGATATATGAATATCCAGCTGCCCGAGGGTCTCCACCCCCCACCACTAAATCCAAACGCCAGCATATTGGCATGACAGAGTCAAACGACAGGGCCTCTGAACTCCAGCGCTATTACTCATACTGTTACCCAAGCCCAGAATATTTCAACATCTCACAGGCATTAAACACACGTGCACAATGACATGTACTTCCAGTACCAGTGTAGTGTAAGGCTTTCATTTCTTTTCTTTAATCCTACAGCTAAGTGTCACTTTAAAGTAATGCCTTTAGTCCCAGCCTAATAAAATGCCTTGACAAGTACAAGGTCAAAGTACAATTACAAAGTAAAATTTAGTTTGAAGTTGATTCAGTTAAGTTCCAAAACAGTGTCAGTGTTGCAAAGGTGATCAATTATGAAGCAAAGAAAACTAAACTAAACCAGCTAATAAATAATTAAATTACAATTACAAGAAAATCAATCAATCAATCAATTAATCAATCAACTCTTTTATCCCAACATAAGCCAAGCATAACAATTTAATTAAATATAAGTTCATATGCCACAATCTTTCAAACTCTCAACCCATTCTGAGAAATAACAAGACTGATACCTGTACATCCTGCTGTTGAACAGTTATCTTAATTACCAGTGAGTGCCCTGTAACACACACACACTCTTCCTCTCTAAGAGAGCTGGAGAGGGTTGCAGAAGGGATGTGGAAGACAGACTGGAATAATATGCAGGGGAGGATAAACAGAGCTGCACCTGGTCTCTCTGCACAGCAGCCTTTCGCTGCACGCTGGTACAGGAACTCTGGGATATGCTCATGCTTGGCTTTCAAACGGCCAGTGAGGCTAAAGGAACTGAGCCATGATACACATCCAGTGGGGACATAATTACGGATTATAATGACTTATACTGTCTTTTTACGTGCTGCGTTGCATTGCGTCGCGTAAACATAAGACCATGTAAGCTATGCATTTGTGATCGGAGAAATGACAAACTCGCGTTTGAGTCATCAGTGGCAAGTCCTTTAAATGAAAACGTACTTACAGACTGTGAGTCAGAACAGCCGGCATTGTAGTCTACTCTACCAGGATCAGGAAACAGTCCTCCATAAAATGCGCTGCACACATCTTAATATTTGCGTTGAACTGTTCTGGAACAGTGTTGTAAATACAACTTAACCACTGATTTCTAGTCGTGTCCTTCGTAAAGAGCCGGCGGCTGGAGTGACCGGAGGCCGGCGGGCTTGCGGCAACCACATGTGATGACCCCGGGCTGGACTCAGCTTCGTCCACAGTGAAAGCCGGTCCGGCGATCCACAGCGCGATGTTGATGTATTTCCTCAGCGACCAGAACGGATCAGCTCCAGGCATGACAAAGCGGATATCGTCCTCTTTTGGAAGGCCAAACAAAGTAGTTTCGCTTTCACGACGAAACACACGGCAACAACAATACTACAGCGAGAATCAAAGTTATGCCTTCTTTCTTTGCGTGAACATTTGGGCGGTGTTATGCAAATCTTCCCACATAGTCACGTAGATATGTGGGGGCGTGTTAGAACGAGCCATTTTAGGTAGGCGTGGTTGATTCTTAACTTTTATAAACAATATCTCTTTGGATTTGAGACTTTAGTCTTTGCAACTTTACAGATCTTCTTTATGCACCAAGAGCTTGTAACACTCCAAAGAGAAAGGAAAAATTTGAAATCGCATCATATGACCCATTTAAACTGTCTCTCTGCACAGTCTGTTGGCATGTTGGCATGAGCAGAATACAAGGTTTAATGGTGAAAGGGGTGAAATCTGTGTAAACACTTGGCATACTGCATCTATTGTGTATGTGTTGAAGCATGTTCAGCTGGGATTGAATGATTACTCAATAAATGGGTGAATGGAGATGTTGTTTGTGGTTACCACTTTTTATTGTTCTTACCTCTCTTGACTTTAAGTTGTGACAATGAGCCAAATATATGTGCAATGGTATTTTTCTAGAGCTAATTAGTTTAACATTCAGTTTAAAAGTCTGGGCTTGGTAAGATTTTTAAATCTTTTTAAAAGATTTATATATGGTGTTTATGCACAGTAAGAATGCTTATTACTAGCATTGTTTAAAATATCTTCTTTTGTGTTCCACATATAGGTTTAGAAAACCTTGAGGGCGAGTAAATTATGACAGAATTTTATTGTGTATGTGTTGAAGCATGTTCAGCTGGGATTGAATGATTACTCAATAAATGGGTGAATGGAGATGTTGTTTGTGGTTACCACTTTTTATTGTTCTTACCTCTCTTGACTTTAAGTTGTGACAATGAGCCAAATATATGTGCAATGGTATTTTTCTAGAGCTAATTAGTTTAACATTCAGTTTAAAAGTCTGGGCTTGGTAAGATTTTTAAATCTTTTTAAAAGATTTATATATGGTGTTTATGCACAGTAAGAATGCTTATTACTAGCATTGTTTAAAATATCTTCTTTTGTGTTCCACAGAAGAAAGAAACTCATATAGGTTTAGAAAACCTTGAGGGCGAGTAAATGATGACAGAATTTTTATTTTTTGGTGAACAATAAATTCTTACAGACCCAGAGTTTTGGATGAAAGTGCATGTGTAACATATTTGTATGCTGTTAACAGTTTTCATAATGTGCAGGTCAAAACAACATTAAACATGCACGATTACGACCATAAAGTATAGGGAATGTTATTTTATTATTGATTTTTTGCAGATATGCCAATAATCTTTTTCTTTCCTTGAAAAGAAACTGAATTTGTTAACACATTAATGCGTAAATGACTAAAAAAGTAATTAAACATTTCATCTAAACATTCATTCTTTAATAACAGTCCTGAAATTAGGATTAAAAATAAAATTATTTTCATTGATGTCAGAGTTAAAATTCTGTTCTAAAGTACTATTTGATTCTGAAGAAGTCGACTTAAGTTTGTCCAAGACCCATTTCAGGAGGTCACAGGATCAAGCTCCTTTCTATTAATAATTATGTTCTCCAGCCAGTCTCAAACTAAAGGAAACAGATGAGGGCATCTTTATACAATTAAAAGGTTTCCTGGCTAACATGCGATCCAAACTACCTGTGGGCTTACAGAGGGATTCGGGTTTAATGTGAGGCCTCCTGCTCCTGATGGATAACCCAATTCATTCTACCTACAGATGTCATATCAGTCATAAATACGACAAAAATAACCTGAACCAGATGCACGCCATCATTTCCAGTCATAAACCCCCAAAACTGAGGCCAGCCTGAGGTAAGACCGCTTGCCCTATAGTTTTTAAGCAGCCTGTTTGTAATTGGACCCATATCTCACTGATCATTTATGTGTAGGGTGAGTGGCATTTGTAGTCACGCACATGTTAGTCGTGTTTTTCGACAATCAATCTGTAAGGGAACAATGAATACATGCGATTCAGGAATGAAGCATGACCTTGGCAGGGCTTGGGAGTTTTAATATGACATGCCTCTTGCAGGACACCAATCAGTTTGGTGCCCCTGACATAATAATGGAGCGGCTGTTCCTGAAGACCTTTGTAACCAAGTGAGGCTGCTTTTGTTTTGAGAAAGTGAAAAATCAGGGACATATGTCTGAACTGTTTGTTCAGAGATGTTCATGCCCCTATACTTTTGATCGGTATTTCCCTTGGAGCGGTCCCACAGCTGGCTGAAAACCCTGAGCATGCCCCATGCAGAACGAAATTTAACAAAGGAAAAATCAGTTCCTGTTCAGCTCGTACTTTTCAAGAAGGAGGAAATAGTATGCTATCTGATGAATCTCAGGCATATTCTTGCTCTACTCTTTTGATTTTCAAATATCTTTTTACAATGCTTTAAAGGGAGAGCTGACCTTAAAATGCAAATTCGGTTATTTACTCACATCATGTCTTTTCAAACATGCATGACTTACTTTGAAATACTTATTTTTAAAATGTGATGGTAAAAATAAAAACATATTGATATATATATTTAAAATGACAAAAACATGACACAAGTTAAATTTTGGGTAAACTGATACTGAATGAATTAATTTAAAAACAACTGAAATTATTAATAATACCATAAATTACACAGGGGGGGGGAATGCAAGAGATCCCATATTTATATATTTTGAATTAGATTTATTTTTATATGTTCAGTATTATTTTTTTTTAATTTAGTTGAAGTTTAAGTAATTTTATTATGTGCTTTTGTAATTTTTTTTATTAATCTTTAGATTTCTATTTTGCTTTTTTCTATTTCTATTTTATTTCTGTTTTTCTTTTTAAGTTTTAGTTTGAGTAATTTTAGTACAAACTTATTTTCAGTCAGTTACTAAGGCAACATTTCAAATTTTTATGTTCAAGTTTACATTTTTCATCGAATATTTATATTTTATTTTATTTTATTTCAACTTTATTTAAATAAATAAAACTGATAAATATTCTTTTTTTATTATTATCGTTTTGAGGGTGTGGGGTATCATGTAACTAAATATCCATCTTGACATTTGTCTAATTTGACTAGCTTACTAAGTAACAGATATATTTACACCAAAACACTATAGATGTTTTGACATTACAAAATATATGGAAATTATTCTGCATTTAAAGTTAGTATTTACGTTATAAAGTTATATTATTGTAGTTTGTAGCAATCAGATATATGCATTTTACTACCTGCATTTATTATTGATTTAAGATGCAGTTCCATTTACCGTTGCTCTGAGAAATTTCATGCAAAAAATCCAGTCATTCCAATAGGAATTTCACTGCAATTTAACTAATGTGACCGCACCTTTCATCTGCTGTATGATTTATCTATTAAAACAGACCTGTGGGACATTTTTGGGTCATGACCCACCAGTTGAACCACTGTTGTACATCATGAAGAGCTTGTATACAAATACACAGATTTACAGTCGCAGGTTTTTGCAACAGCATGCGGACAATGCCTTCATTGCATAAACTGTGGTATTGCTGTATTGTTTTGCTTGACGTACTACATAATCAAACATGACAAAGTGAACAGTGGATTACTGAAGTTTACATCTCATCTTCAATTCACCACATTGTTGACACTGAACTTGCAGAATAACAAATCCTTGTAGGAAAAATTCTCTGAAATGCTAACTAATCCTCAGGAAAAACATCAGGGTACTACAACTAAATTACATCCAATTAAAGTTTTACGAGCAGCGGTTTGAATTCTTGCAGAACATGAGCAAAGGTCATGCAAAGTCTGGATGAATGTGGGGTGAATAAAGCCTCTCCACAAATATGTGTAAGCAAACACTTTAAGCGAAAAGCCACAGAAATAAGTTGCATGACTTACTGAGAGGGGCAAAATATTTCAACACACGCACATTTCTCAATCTGGGGCATGAAATGTCACATGAAGTCCTCTGAAGCCAATGTGATGCAGGAGATGAGACCTGAAACCATTGGCACGGAAATCAAAGGGATGATCTATCTAGAGACTAAATGCCAACTCAAGGGCACCAAGCGTAACTGATATTTGATTGAGGTGGACTGCTGAGGGATGCTTACCGAGAGTTAAAACCAGCTAAAATGATCACACATATCACAATGTCCAAATCGTCAAAATCACAATACCTCAATAATCCTAAATAGTAACATAACTAACATAAGCGGGCCAACATTCCTGTTTACTCTGGCACTTTTATACTCTTAGATAGAGTTTCAACATTATTCTGACCATACAAACAGATTGTCTTGACGCACATAATACTAGAACCTTCTCCAGATAAACTGACACCATCATTAGTCATGATATTAAGCAGAAATGAAACACTATCGCTCATAATCAGGGACCAGCTGGACCTTTTTTTTTTAAATTGATCTGATCACAAAAACAGGTGGTGGCAGATGCAAACAGAAATGTTGAAAAATTAATTACTGATGGGATGACAAATAATCTCTAGGATGTTGAAAAATAAATAAATAAAAAAAATTCATAGAAATGCAAACTTTGTTTTCATGCTGGTTTCAGACATATGGAATAATAATAATAATAACTCTAATAATAGCCTGTCCAACCGAATGAAGAGTAGTAAAATGCCTTCCTTCAATTTAGGAAAAGGAAAATGTAATGAATTTAAAGTGATAAATAAAATAAGATCAAGGTATATATATATATATATGTTTTTTTTTTTTTTCATTTAGTATGCCCTTCAGAAGCTACAGAAGATAATTACATGTCTCCCAGAAGACAAAATAAATTCAAGTTACCCTGATGTTCAAATTCAGAAAGTTTACACCCCCCGGCTCTTACTGCATAATTTTTCCTTCTGGAGCATCAGTGAGCGTTTGAACCGTTTGTAATAGGTGTGTTTGAGGCCCTCAGTTGTCCTCAGTGTGAAAAGATGGATCTCAAAATCATACAGTTATTATTGGAAAGGGTTCAAATACGCAAAATATGAAAAATCTAAGAATTTGTGGGACCTGAAGGATTTTTCTGAAGAACAGCGTGCAGTTTAACTGTTCAGGACAAACAAGAGACTCATGAAGAACTACCACATCAACACAGTATTAAGAATGAATAAACTATTATTTTCTCCTGTGGACTATATGTAAAAGTCTTTTATGTAAAAATATATTACTCAGGTCAGTTCTAAATAAAAAATATTCAAAAATTCAAAAGTTTGGGATCAGTAAGATCAGTAAGAAGTCTCTTATGCTCATCAAAGCTATTTTCTTAAAAAAAAAAAAAAAAAAAGAAAGAACAAAAAAAGAAACTTTTGAACGGCAGTGTATATTGTTACAAAAGATTTCTATTTTAAATAAATGCTGTTCTTTTTCATTTTTACTCATCAAAGAATCCCGAAAAAAAGTATCAGATTCAGATTCCAGAAAATTAAATGGCATTTTAAATTGCAATAATATTTCACAATAATACAGTTTCCCCCCCCTATATTTTTGATCAAATAAATGCAGCCTTGATGAGCATAAGAAACTTCTTAAATAAAAAAACATTAAAAATCTCAGTGATCCTAAACTTTTGAACGGCAGTGTATATACAAAGTAAGGATTTAGTGTAACTCTAAATTTCAATTAAAATATATTTATCATATTTTTGTTGTTTAATGCACTACCAGTAAAAAGTGTGGGGTCTTTTATCTTATACTGTACTTTTATCTATACATTAAATTACTCAAAAGGGACAGTAAAGACTTTTACATTGTTACAAACCACAGCTGTGTTTGGACACAGGAACCATTAAACAAACTTCTTCATGAGGCCTACGTGAAATACTTTTGACTTGTGATTGACGTGTGTTTTCAAGTTCAAGACAGGAAGTCACAACTACAAACTGAACTTTCTCCAGATGAATTCATTGTTTATAATAGCACATTTTGACGGTGTGTGAGTTTTGTTGTGGAAAACAAACAATAATGAAATTGTAATTTTATAGTAAACACTACGGTATCAGATCAGGATGTACCAAAGAAAACAAAAGATAGAGATCCCACTAGACCCAAGGTTAAGTATAGTCATGACAAAATCCGGTACATCCTGCAGTCAAACACTTGAAAAACAGGCAATCTGAGGTCACGCAGACAAATCACTTTCATTACACGCAAACAGTGAGTAAGACTGTATTTCACATGTCTAGAATTACATAATGTCGGTAGCAAATCCTTGTGAAAAAAGAAGTGTGCTTAACTTTTTCTGAATGTGCACTGTTTTAGTTTACTTTTTTGATGAACGCAACATCAATCTTTTGCTGTGTTTTAATTCTTTAAAGCAGTACACTTATATTAAGATGTATTGACTACCATATTAAATCACATGTAAAGTACTTGATTATACTTTTAACTGTAGCGTTACTTGATATTACATTTAGTTAATATATTTTATGTGTACTAACTTCATTACAAATGTGTAATTACAAATATCATAAATGTTTTTTAGTACATTCAACATTACAAAACAATAGACGTCATTATGAAATTACATACAGTATAAAGATGCACTTAAAAACAAACAAAAAAAGCACTCTAAAGTTCAGCTAATCACATTTAAATGTTAACTATAATACATTATCATTTACCTGCCATTTACACGTAATTTAAGTGTCTGAAAACACTTAAAGGTCCCCTGAAATGCTTAGAAACACGCAGCGTTACTCTATGTGTTGACGTCATTTTAACTGAAACAGGAAGACAGGGCGGGACATATCAAGCAGCACCGCCTCTTTTTAAAATAGCCAATAGCGTTCATTTATATCGCAGCTTGGGCTAGAGCCGTTCAGAGCCGTTGAGCTCCGTAAAGCCGCATTTGACAGGCCACAATCTCATCCATATTGCTATAAAATATAGCATTCTGTGTAGAATTCAAATAGCTCCGATACATTTTGTGGTCTGTGCCCACTCGCGCATCCGTTCCGTGCTATCGTGTCTCTGGACCGGAGCAGAGTGTGTGTGCGGTGCGGTGGTTAGCATGACACAGTGCGAAACCAGACCTCTTTTTTTCCTCAATGGAAAGCATATTTACACTGTTTGAATCGTTCCCTGTCCCCTATATAGTGCACTACGTGCCATTCACTGTACAGAAAATACTAATTCTGTGGACAAGTGACCGATTTCGGATTCTAGAGAGCATTTGATTGGACAGAAAGTTTGATGAGAAGCTGAAGTACTTTTTCACAAGAGAAGCACAATTATAGGAAAAGTTCACCCAAAAATGAAAATTCTATATTTATTTACTCCATATCTGAGTATTATTTCTCAGACACAAGTTCATTGTTACTTACATCCAACATATGGCCTATTTAATTAGAAACCTGCATAATCATATAGAGATCTGAGTGTTAATAATATCTTAATTTATAATTAATTTGAATTTATATAGCGTTGTCATAACTTAAAAACGACTTGGAGTAAATTAGTCTGGATCACGTTTATTGTGTTTTTATAGCTTTTTTATTGGACTTGTCTGCCCATGATCACACTGAACTGTGGGGAAAAAATAACACCATACAGGTTTGGAATGACATGAGCATGAATAAATAATGACAGAATTTTTTTTTTTGGGTGAACTATCCCTTTAAGTAATAGACTGTTACTGTTGAGAAGTGGGTTTCGGAAGCCCCTCACTTCACAAGACAGATCCAATTCTGATTACACAGCTGCAAGACGTGTCTCTATAAATAAACCTTAAAAACAACCCATTTCATTCATAAACACTCAGTCAGCTGTGTTCACAGGACTGGAGACTATAGCATCATCTCATGAATGTACTCCATGCCCTTGGAGACAGGAGATTCAGGGACATGTACATACAGACTGAGGGTGGGTCTTTGCCTTGAGCTGACCCTGTCGATCCCCATGTGTGACGTTCTTTGTTTTCCTGCCATTGTATGTTTGTTGAGGAGAAACGTTCTAAAATTGGCTTTTTGTTTGAGAGTTTACTCAACAGCACGGTTTCCTTTCATTGCCCGTGCCATTCCAAACGTATTGATACATCTTTAAAATTAGTCAACCAAACAGGAACCTGTGCGGATGAAAATTGGGATGCTTGGAGTGGGTGGACATCTTCCACCTCTGCTTTATTTTTACACTGTGAATGATTCAGTTTCAAAACACCTCATAATCCAGTTGTCATTTGGGCATGTGGAAATCATGGACGACGTACTCCTTGTGTAACATGACCTTTCCACTAAATACCCTCTAACGGCTCCCTTGGGAGTGTAATGTTTGCATAGGCTGTGATGCATAATGAACTCGCTGAAGTTCTTGATTTCTTCATTAATAACAGCTTTACAGTCACTCTAATCTGGGAATGAATTGATGCCAGATGGATTTCAGCTTAGCGGCGAGGATGTTGGTGATTTCCAGGTGAATAAGAAGTTTCCAGAAAGTAAAAGCAGAACAATACAACTTGCGGTGACTCTTAGAAGTTGGAGCAGCATTGACATCCGGATCTGTGCACAGGTTTGTGTCAGGCCAGACCTACTCCAGGCCTCCATGCTCGGTCTTTGATGAAAGGGGTAGTGAAAAAAAAAACAAAAAAAACATTAATTTCTAAATCTCTCCTCATGTCTTATAAGGTCTTGCTCTGTAAAAGTCAAGGTCCTGTGAATTGATGGCTTGTTGGATAAAGCCTCCAGCATTTTTCAGGTCTTTTACAAAAGATGATGTTAATTGATGCCAGATGGATTTCAGCTTAGCGGCGAGGATGTTGGTGATTTCCAGGTGAATAAGAAGTTTCCAGAAAGTAAAAGCAGAACAATACAACTTGCGGTGACTCTTAGAAGTTGGAGCAGCATTGACATCCGGATCTGTGCACAGGTTTGTGTCAGGCCAGACCTACTCCAGGCCTCCATGCTCGGTCTTTGATGAAAGGGGTAGTGAAAAAAAAACAAAAAAAACATTAATTTCTAAATCTCTCCTCATGTCTTATAAGGTCTTGCTCTGTAAAAGTCAAGGTCCTGTGAATTGATGGCTTGTTGGATAAAGCCTCCAGGATTTTTCAGGTCTTTTACAAAAGATGATGTTGTCAAAGTTTTATAGACACTGGCATGAAGACATGGAGACACACAGATCCCACACTGTGTAAAGTGAGAATGTGTCATCTCTTTCAAAATGTTACCATGGTAACCATAGTTTAATAAATAAATAATTGATCATATTAATAGTTATTTTAAATAAACAGCTGTTTTAAAAGTTAAAAGTACAAAAGTTATGGTATTAAAGTATAGATATTATTATAGTTATTAAAATTATATTGACATTATATGCATATCTGTGAATATAAATTTCTTAACAAATGGAGTTAATAGAGTTAAATAACGGTAAAACTTTTGAAATAATTTTTATATTTTTAAATGTTGCTAAAATAAGTCTCTTATGCTGTCCAAGGCTGCATTTGTTTGATCAAAATTAGAGTAAAAGAAGTAATATATTGAAATATTATTACAATTTAAAATAAACATTTCTATTTTAATATATACAGTATTAGAATGGTTTCTTAAGGAGCATGTGACATTGAAGACTGGAAGACTGGAGTAATGATGCTGAAAATGTATCTTTTCCAAAACAGAAACATGTATTTTAAATTGTAGTGATATTTCACAATATTATAGTTTTTCATGTTTTTTAATCAAATAAATACAGCCTTGGTGAGCAAAAAACTTAAAACATATTTTTCATAATTATAACTTTTGACCGGTGCATATCTTTGTGGAAGGCTTAATATCACTTAAATAATTATAAAATAACATTTTTAAACACGTGTTCTTTTTTCCATATGCACTCATATACATGTAAACCCAGTGGAACAGAGGTAGAGGTGGGATAGCCAACTGCAGTGACTGGAGGAGTGAAGAGGAAGAACAAATGTTTGGAAAACTGTTAAACAAATTCCAGTTTTCCTGATTCCTGCTCAGGAGTGGTCCCAAAATCGGCACTCCAACCGACCCCCTTGCTCCCAGAGATTTCCTGCTTACTCCCGGCCCATCCGCTCCCTGGCATGATCCAACTGTTTCTTAGGCAGATCCGGACAGGGAGAAAGCAGGGAACAGCAGGAAATGTATTTTCCAGACGTCCAAAGCCTCCACCCTGCTCCCAAAGAAAGTGGCATCAGAGTCTATCACATGCTATTTAAAGATGACCCGAAGTGTGCAAGTGGATGTCTGAGTGTGTGTTAGTGATGCTGGGAATGTTCACTGATAGCACTTCTGGAAAGTGCCACAGTCAGTATGGCACCACACACACACACACACATACACACACACACACTCACACACACACACACACACACAGGTTTACATTTGTGAAAAGTGGGGACATCCCATAGGCGTAATGGTTTTTATACTGTACAGACCGTATATTCTATTGCCCTTTACCAACCCTACCCCTAAACCTACCTTACAGGAGACTTAGTGCTATTTCAGATTTTCAGTACACTCCATTCTGTGTGATTTATAAGCGTTTTGAAAAGTGGGGACATGGGGTAATGTCCTGAAAAGTCACCTTCTCCTTGTAATACCTATGTCATACCTTTGTCATTATACAAATTTATGTCCTCATTTTTCATAAAAACGCGTACACACACACACACACACTTCCTCAGAAATCTCTTCCTTTGAAGATTAAATGGACTTTTGTGGGATGTTTCAACAAAGGAAAACACTATTTTTAAGTAAATATGTTTGTCTGAGGACATGATGAAATTTGCTTGTTTTGGGGAAATGCATTTTCTACTTTGGTTAAAGGTGCACTAAGCAATATTTGAAAAACACTTTTGACCACAGTGTCTGACCGAGTCCCAAAACACAATCGCTGCCAATCAGCAGTAAGGGGAGTGTCTGGTGATTACAGGGAGAAGAGAGTGCTCAGCGAGTACACAGGACAGATATTAGCAGATCGACTATATAGCGAGATATGGCAAATAAAAAAATAGAAAAATTTCGGAGGAACAAAATATTAAAAAGAAGGAATACGAACAGGCAAAAGGTAGGACCCGCGTAAATATTGGAGCAGCTTTCCAGCGGTAGAGAGAACTCAAGGAGCGGGAAGGCCTCGAATCAGACGCTGAGGTTGCTTTGTTTCTTCTTAATAGGTGAGTTCAGAGCCGTTGAGAATGTCTCTGGGTGAGTTACATTGATTTTTACATTGAATTACCATACTAATACGCATCGTTCAGCCGGCAGGCATAGCAGATTCTGCCATTTTCGCTGCCAGGGTTGTGTATGTACGTGTGGGGCAGAGTTATCAAAATAGGGGCGAGGTCCTGTTGGGGTATGCGCGTGTTTGTTTTTGTGCTTTCAAATATCAGCATTGTTTGGTAAAATTCACTTAGTGCACCTTTAACTCCTTTAGCCTGTAACCTTTCTTTCTTTCTTTAACCAAAATGCCATTTCAGATCATTCCACCCAATTGAACTTAATTTACATTTAAAAATAATTTACTTAGAATGATCACGACCATTCAAACTGACACATGGCATAAGATGCATTATCATTGGCAATTTTTTAAGCTTAAAAATAAATAAATAAATACATTTTGTCTAAAGTGATGGGGCAAATATATCTAACTCACATGTAAAAATTTGTTCAGTCTGATCAAGTTTTACCTTCCACAGATCATTTTCTTAAATCATCTATTCTCATGTCACTCCTAGGACTTTATTTTGTTTGACTTTGTTTTCACAAATTAAACAGAATACAAATAAACATGAAATAAAACAACACACACACACACACACAAACACAATACAATAAAAAAACAAAAAACACCTTGCCCTAAATATTCATTATATATGTTTTAAGGCTAAGGATGTCATTGTAATTGTAACGTGGAAGCGTGACAGCGGAGTTGAGGATCCAAGTGCAGGCTTTATTTAACAGAGTGGTCAAAACAGGCAGGGTCAAACACCAGCAAACAGGTATAATCCAGGGTGAGACAAAAGAGTAATCCACAAAACAGGCAAGGGTCGGGGCAGGCAGTAAACAATCAGAAACCAGAAACAGTCCAGGGTCAAAGCAAGGCAAGGCGCCAAGGAACAAGTAAAACATGGGAAACATGGGAACTAGGAACGCTACAGGCTAGACAATACTGAGCAATGAATGAATGGATAACCGGGCTATAAATAGGGTGAGACTGATGGAGGTAACAAGATACAGGTGAATGCAATTAGTGATGATGAGTCCGGCAAAGGATTATAGGTGAGAGATTGGCAAGAGTCAGGGGTGGAGTGCCCTCTGGTGGAGTTCATGGGCACTTCAGCTGGAGGTTGTGACAGTAACATTATTTTGAACAACAACGCATTCAACAAAAAGCTTGAAACCTCCTTGTAATTGTTTCCCATTAGCATTTTGATCTCACAAGTATAAAATGGAAACAAGAGGGAATACATTATTCTGTTCTGAGATGCTATTGAAAGCAATGGGGCTAAAGTACTTTGCAGAGGCACCTCAGTTTACAATGCTTAATGTGTGCTTCGATGTGTGTGCAAGCCTTTCTGGTGGACAGAGGAGGGAGTAAGAATGTAAGGATCTGACGGCACTGAAGCAGAGAGCAGGGGGTGTGGAGGTGGTTTTTACCCTCAGTATGCCCTCTCTGTGCCCTGCAGGAGAATCTGGACTCTGCTGCCTTTGGCACATGATGTGACAGAGTGAGTACTGAGACAAACACAGCAGATCTGCCCAAAGACTGGCTTATGATCTGCCATGCTGGGCAACACTTCCACAAGTGTCAACATAAGAGAGTTGTTCAGAGGTATCAGCAGTTATGTAACACCACACGAGAATGCCACCAAAGAAAGAGTGGGATCTTATCTTGCGACTGTAACAAGAAATGTTAATATGTTAAATATGCTAAATATATCATATGATCCCTGTTATTACAATGATTTCCATGGGATATAAATCATTGGAGATGTGATGATTTTATGAATGCTTTGTGTGTGTGTGTGTGTGTTGGTACAATGGAATGGATCACAGTAAATATACCTATTGCATGATGAAGATTTATTGATCAAACAATACAATTTAATGTAACTGAATCTTTGTTTATATATCTCATATGCCATATGATCAGACATAACAATGTTATTACAATGATTTTCGTGGAATAAAAATCACTGAAAATGTGATGAATTTATTAATTTCTGTTTTTAAAAGAATAGTTCAGCCAAAAAAGAAAATTTGCTGAAAATGTATCACCCTCAGGCCATGCAAAATGTAAACGAGTTTGTTTCTTCACCAAAACAGATTTGGAGAAATTTCGCATTACATCACTTGCCCACCAGTGGATCCTCTGCAGTGAATGGGTGCCGTCAGAATGAGAGTCCAAACAGCTGATAAAAACATCACAATAATCCACAAGTAATCCACATGACTCCAGACCATCAATTAATGTTTTGTGAAGAGAAAAACTGCATGCTTGTAGGAAACAAATCCATCATTAAGATGTTTTTAACTTCAAACGGTTGCTTCCAGCTGATATACAAGTCCTTTATCCATAATATTGCTTTCTCCAGTGAAAAAGTCATCTCGTCTGAATCAGGAGAGAACTATGCAGATTAAGCACTATTAACAAGTAAAAACAGTCCAAAAAGTTCTAAACAAAATATGTCAGTGGATTTTGATGTGAGAGGACAACAGGTGATGGACTTTTTCACTTGAGGAAGCGTTATTATGAATTATGGGCTTATATATTCTAATCATAAGCGATGGTTTAAAGTTAAATCACTGGTGAGCAAGTGATATAAAGCTGAATTTCTCCAAATCAGTTCTGAAGAAGAAACAAACTGTAATTAAAGCAAAAGGTGATTCAGCAAAAAAACTGACACAAGGGGGTGATACTTTTTCCAACTCAGTGATTGTTTTTTTATTTTATTTATTAATTAAAATTTTTTTTTTATTATAAATATATTATATAATTAAATTTATAATGATGTCTTTAATTGGATGTTATAAGTTGCACCGAGTAAATACAGCTAGATAATCAAAAGCTGTGTCTGTCTTAATTTCAGGCTGCAAAGCAACAAAATGTAATTATTTGAAAGGGGGATCATTTTCTATACCCACTGTAAATACATGCATGCATGCTTAATAATAATAATAATAATAATAATAAATCTTAATTTACACAAGGACCCAAGGTCAAAACAGAAAAAAAAATGTTATGGAGGATATGTAACTACATTAACTTTTAAGATTAAAAAAAAATAAATCTCTATTATAAATGGCCTTTTCTCAGGCTATATTAGAAAGAAAGTATTACACAGTCATGACCAAAAATCATGTTAATGGCTGTACACCTCTTTATTACAGTATGTGAAATTACACTAAAAAGATTACACAAAAAGATTAAACGTGTAACAGCTTTCATATTATAGATCAAATCCACACTATTCCATTAGGATCACAGTAATGCAATAATTATTCAAATATTTATGTGAATGCTGGACAGAAGAAGCTTGTAAACTACATATTCTCCAGCTAATTTCCGGAGCAGAAATATACCTGGTCCTGGAAGAGTTGCTTGGCTTTGGGAGTTTGGACCAAGATCAAGAGAAACAAACATCACCACCCCAAAAGAAACCACTCAAAAACAGCATCTGGTAAGAATATTTAGGGTAGCGTTACTTGTTCTTTTTCTCTTTCACTTTTATCTCTTGCTCCCTTCCTCCATAAATCTGGATCCTTTCTGCTGTTAACGCACATGAAAACTATTCCATCTCTGCTTCTTACTAAAAACAAACATTTCTTTGATCATTTTGGGCAAAGATGAATAAATAACAGACACATTTGACTGTTCCAGTGATTCTTTGATTTTTGTTCATAGTTTATTCAGAGAAATCTGAAAACAATTTCTCTCGGAAGAGGTTGAAATGCAATGTTAATTAAAAAAAATCTCTGTTTGGTCACAGTTGTGCTTAAAGCCTTTTTCTCATCTGGATCTCATGGTACTAAATATCCAAAAATGAAAAAGCACAGCCTATTTTTAGTAGATGTCAACATCAAAAATAATTAGTATATCATGTATTGTATTTACAATCTGACAGTACCATCCATAATAACATAAATCAACATCAGGCACAGGGACTTTGACCAAACTTATCAAAATCCCACCTTGGAATTTTTTTCCCCTTTAAATAATCAAAATTCAGATACTAATAATACACATTGGAGTTTATATAACCTGAAAAACATAGGACTGATTAACTGACGTCAACCTGTTGGTTTAATACTGTCTGACAGGACATCCTGCAAGTGTGGGTGGCTTACCTGGACTCCCATCCTCTCCACAGGGGCCTTAGATTCAACACCCACCCCATCCGCTGCCAGTGGGTGGTTCACCACAGAAAAAAAAATGTTATGGAGGATATGTAACTACATTAACTTTTAAGATTAAAAAAAATAAATCTCTATTATAAATGGCCTTTTCTCAGGCTATATTAGAAAGAAAGTATTACACAGTCATGACCAAAAATCATGTTAATGGCTGTACACCTCTTTATTACAGTATGTGAAATTACACTAAAAAGATTACACAAAAAGATTAAACGTGTAACAGCTTTCATATTATAGATCAAATCCACACTATTCCATTAGGATCACAGTAATGCAATAATTATTCAAATATTTATGTGAATGCTGGACAGAAGAAGCTTGTAAACTACATATTCTCCAGCTAATTTCCGGAGCAGAAATATACCTGGTCCTGGAAGAGTTGCTTGGCTTTGGGAGTTTGGACCAAGATCAAGAGAAACAAACATCACCACCCCAAAAGAAACCACTCAAAAACAGCATCTGGTAAGAATATTTAGGGTAGCGTTACTTGTTCTTTTTCTCTTTCACTTTTATCTCTTGCTCCCTTCCTCCATAAATCTGGATCCTTTCTGCTGTTAACGCACATGAAAACTATTCCATCTCTGCTTCTTACTAAAAACAAACATTTCTTTGATCATTTTGGGCAAAGATGAATAAATAACAGACACATTTGACTGTTCCAGTGATTCTTTGATTTTTGTTCATAGTTTATTCAGAGAAATCTGAAAACAATTTCTCTCGGAAGAGGTTGAAATGCAATGTTAATTAAAAAAAATCTCTGTTTGGTCACAGTTGTGCTTAAAGCCTTTTTCTCATCTGGATCTCATGGTACTAAATATCCAAAAATGAAAAAGCACAGCCTATTTTTAGTAGATGTCAACATCAAAAATAATTAGTATATCATGTATTGTATTTACAATCTGACAGTACCATCCATAATAACATAAATCAACATCAGGCACAGGGACCTTGACCAAACTTATCAAAATCCCACCTTGGAATTTTTTTCCCCTTTAAATAATCAAAATTCAGATACTAATAATACACATTGGAGTTTATATAACCTGAAAAACATAGGACTGATTAACTGACGTCAACCTGCTGTCCCACTTATGCTCTGCATATCAACACATTTATGCAAGAATGAAAGAAAAACAGTCCTGTGACAGTGTAACATAATCATCACCATCCATACCAAATGACACATCTCTGAAGGCCTATTAGCAATGAAAGCACATGCTCCCATCAGAATTAGTTAAATATGAAGAATTACTCTTGCTTAGATGAGTATGATAGACACTTTTGGCCCTGTGTTTTTTTTTCACGGCTCATATTTCAGATGTGATACTGTACAGGGGCACAATCATCATTCAAATGGTTTGTGTATTTTAAACTTTGTTTTGATTTGCAATGTCTAAAAATGTCATAATTCATATATTTATTATGATAGATTTTCATAGTTCAAGATTTAGAGTATGGGTAAAATGAGGGTAAAACAAATCCGTTCTTAAAAGGCATTTGAATGACAGCATAAATACATGACGTCACAAAAAAAGTTACGCAGATAGCTTTAATGTGACCTTCATATAACAAAGAAACAAAATCAGTTTGAAGTGATCAGATTCAGTGTTGATGCTGTTAAAGGGAAAATTCAACCAAAAATGAAAATGAATTCACTCTTAGGCCAACCAAGATGTAGATGAGTTTGATGTGATTGTTTTCGATTTGGAGAAATGTAGCATTACATCACTTGCTCACCAATGGATCCTCTGCAGTGAATGGGTGCCGTCAGAATGAGAGTCCAAACAGCTAATAAAAACATCACAAAAATTCACACAAGTCCATAATCCATAATAACGATCCCTGCAGTGTAAAGGTCCAACCCTTGCTGTCCTCTCACATCAAAATAATATTTAGTTACCAAGATACTTAGTTTAGAACTGTTTTGGACTGTTTACGCTTTTAAATGGTGCTTGATCTGAACGGTGCACATTTCTCTCCTGATTCAGACAAGACAGCTTTTTCACCAAAGAAAGCAATATTATGGATAGAGGACTCATATTTTGGCCAGAAGCAATGGTTTGTTTATTACAAACACAAAACGTTTCGCTTCACTGGAGTCATGTGGATTATTGTGATGCTTTTATCAGCCGTTTGGACTCTCATTCTGATGGCACCCATTCACTGCAGAGGATCCAATGGTGAGCAAGTGATGTAATGCTATAATTTCTCCAAATCTGTTCTTATGAACAAACAAACTCATCTACATCTTAGTTTGCCTGAGGGTGATTCATTTTTCAGCATTTATTTTTTATTTTTGTGGGAGTCATTTCTTTAGTTTAGTGAAACTAAACCTATTTTAAAATAGTAATTAAAGCTGGAAAAAATGTTTAAACTTATCAGATGCAGTGTTGTTACTAAAACTATTAAACTATTACTAAAACTGCTGTTACCAAAATTATAAAAAATCATAACTGAAATATAAATAAAATAAAATACAATATAAATATTACATGAAAAGCTTAAACATTAGAGAGGTTGCCTTTGAAACTAAAGAAAAAAAATTAGCACTGAAATTACCAAAACAAAATAAAAATAAACATGCATCACTTACTCAAAATCTTTGCAAGTTGGTTCAAAAAAGCAAGTACATACAAAAAGACAAAGGTTCAGCACACTTTTGCTTTCAAGCAAGAGTACTTTCACATTTAAATCTCACTTCAAATGCAGCAGTTTAAGCAGAATGTTCATTGTTATTTTTTTTATCAAGAAAATGGATGAAAAGTTGGAATGGTGCATGCATATGTTATGTTTTTTTTTTTCAAATTCTAAGCCACACATGCATGGCATGGTTTACACACCTTGCTTTCATGTAAAGACTGACTGACAGGTGAGTAGGCAGGTGTTGTTTGCATTAGCATTTACAATAAAAAAGCAATGTAGTCACATGCAGTTCTGACTACCTCTGAATATAGTTTGACTGAATATAGTCCAATCACAAAATGTTTTGCACAATGTTCACACTTGCATTTATGAAATTGATGTTAATAACAGGTATAAACAGTGTCAGTATCATGAAAAGCATGCCATGAGGTTTGTTTGCATGCTGCAGTGCACGTAACTTCAGCTCCAAACCCCAAAACGCTCCACACAAACCCCCAGAACCCAGTGCGTAACATCTGTCAGACCCCCCTAAGAATCCCTCTTTGTCTGTCTCATAGTTTCTGTGTATTTGACTGCTCTCTGTGCTCGAAGAGTGATAAATGTTTGAATGTACGTGTTTGTATGCACTCTCAAACTGCCGTGTTTCTGTGTGTGAACGCTTTAGGATTCTCTGCTATTCCCAGTTAAGATCTCAGTTCCCCTGGCCTGTTGATTGACGTGCTTAAGGGGGGGTCCATTATCGCACACATGGTTTGGGTTAGCGGGGCTGTGAGGATGAACCCTCCCCTCGTATTTACAGGTTATATACCGTGTATGTAAACAGTACAGAACCGTTATCTGACCCTGGCGTCCCTCCCTATCCTCAGGCTGATGTTTGAATTGGTTATTAGTATGAATTGGAGAACGCACGAGGTCCGGTGTGGGGTCAGTGCATGCTGAGGGCACATGCTCAATAAATGCAAGGAGCTCTTATGATTGATGTCCAACCATTAGTCATCTAATTATTACGCCTACTAGGCTTTTATGTAATGGTTATGCAATACATGTTTTGGAGAAAATGTAATTATCTGACTATCACATGGTTCAGTAACTTTGGGCATTAATTAATTTCTCGCATACCTATACAGGCACATTACTGTACATGAATACGTTCCACTTTGGTGTTCCATCCCATCGTTTTGTTGTAAGAACTATTATTTAAATCGGTAGCACTTTATTTTAAGGTATCCTTGTTACATGTTACATGTACTTATTATTATAATAGCAATTAATTATGCATAATTGCATGCAAGTAACCCTAAACCAAACCATAATCCTAACCCTAACCATGTAGTAAGTACATGTAGTTAATTAATATTACTCAGTATTTATATGTATAATTACACTGGAACAAGGACACCTTAAAGTGTACAATAAAGTGTAACCGATAAATCATTAGGTAATATAAAATTTAACATGAAAAGTAGCAATGTTTGGCCTGTCTTGACCAGATGTTCCCACAAATTGAAATGTCGTCAACTGTCCTAATTTGACATAATCTGTCAATCTGCATTGATATTTATTTTATTGCCGAAAAAAAAGATGTTCAATTTCATTTGTGCACAAACTGTAGCGTTGACCCTGTGACCCATGTCAAAAATGTGGTAACATTTGTGGTAAATATAAGTCTATTAATAGTTACAAACCAAATTTGAACCTAGCCCCAACCAAGAAAAATAAATTTTGGTTCCATTTGCAACCCTGCTACCCATTCTAGCATAGTTTTTGTTATTATATATTTCAACACTGATAATAATAATAATAAAAACCATTATTAGTAAGCACCAATAATAATTGATAATAATTGAGCACCAAATCAGCATATTAATATGATTTTTGAAGGATCATGTGACACTGAAGACTGGAGTAATGATGTTTTATTACATTTTAAAATATAAAAGTAATTTTAATTTTATAATATTATTAAGATTAACCACCCCATTTTTTACTGACCATAAAAAAAGCTACAAACCTTAAAAATGAAAATCAATGATCATGGTGTTTCAAACACAAGAGAAGATATTTTGTGGATTGATGGGGTCCAAACAACATTGGACTACCAAGGCGTCTATTGCATTTTATTCAAAATATCTTCTTTTTTGTTTCACAGAATAAAGAAAGGTGTGAGTAAAAGGGTGAGTAAATGATGACAGAATTATTTAGCATGCACCACTCATGGAATGTGCCTCTATAACGTGTCTCTTGTTTTTGATGCTGATATCAGTCATACACAAACACACCGACATGCACACGTAAGGGGAGTGATCCACGTCCACGCTAACGGCTGTCAATTCCCATGCACAATAACAACAATAACAGAGGGTCTGTGGGGCCGTGCTGTGTATGATTTAGAGGGGGCAGTCAAACAAAAAGGCCCTCTAGGTGAAGCCCAGCACTGCCAAGCCATGCTTTAAACCCTAGAGCACAACACTGCCATAGCCCACGGCCAAGAACAAGACACTCTGCACATGCAGAAATTCAAATGTGGGGAAATAAATTTAAACAAGATTCACTATGCAACATCTATGAAAAACAGCCAGAATAGTTACTAAGTGTTCTCTTACCCAGTGCATCAATGAAACTATCCAGACCTGAGCAGTCTGAATAAAACCCACTGATGTAATCTGTAAACCTGTGGGTTACAAATTGTCTTAATGCCACTATATATTTAGACTGTAAAGACGCCACAGCAAATCCACATGTTATAACTTTCAGCATAAAAAGGGTTTGCAACTTGGAAATGATAACGGCTCCTGCAAAGAGAAAGAGTTTGGCAGAAGGAATGTAAAGTAAGGGAGGGGAGGCCGAGAGCCCATCGGTGCTTTCATAACCCATGGAGAGTGTTTTCCTGCTGGCTGGTTTCCTGGACGACATGGTGGTCAGATGGATGAAATTGCCCAAATATCTGACACTGGATTCAGGTAAAAGAGTTTACGCCTATGCATGATGAAAGGACATTAAAATTATATGAGCATCAAAAAACTGCACCAAGTTCTCTGTCCTGACACACTGATGATGATGAAGGGTGTTAGTAGTAGTGATGAGAGGGAGATGTACAAGGTGAAGTGATAAGGGTCAGAATCGTCCCGTCATGGAAAGAATTGTTGTAACATTTCAGTGATCCACTGAAAGATCCCTCGCAGATTATTAGTTTTTTATCACTGCATTTCACCAATCAAGTAACTGATGAAGTACTATCAAAGATTTAGTTTTAAAGGGTAGTTTATTTAAAAATGAAAACTCTGTCATCATCGACTCACACTCATGCCATTCCAAACCTTTATTCTGTGGAAGACAAGATAAGATAAATTGAGAAATTTCAACATAGTGCTGCAGTAATGACATAATTTGTAGACCAACCCAAAGTTAGCATCACCTTTATTCCCTTGACAAAAACTCAATAGGATTTTTCCATTGGCTTTGGATTATTGCAGAAAATAAGCTCTTTGATCAACAAAGGTTTATGATTCTTACTTTTTTGTTAATTATGAAATTCACAAATGAACACACCTTTTATGAATTTTGAAGCCTAATTACAACCATCATAAGCGATATGCTATAAACAAACTACACCACGGTAACATGACTTCAATGTCAGTACTATTAAGTTTCCGAACTCTTTCAGTCTCTTAAAAATCACAAGGGGTATAACTGATGTATTTTATGTTGTAGAATAAAACATGAAAATATCTTGAACTTATGTTCACCACAGACCTTATTTCACGCATTTAGCCAAAGAAAACATTTAAAAAATCCATTCCATTGAATGATGGAACCGGAAGAGCTAAAGTTAACTCATTTCTAGGTTTTGACCAACAGAAATACATCATCTTTGCAGCACACTATAAAGTCCAATGCTGTTTGGTTCCCAATGTTCTTTGAAATATCTCCTTTTGTGTTCTGCAGAAGGGTGTCCCGCATGAGGGTGAATAATAAATACACAAGTAACTTTCGTTTTTGGGTGACTATCTCTTTAAAGCTAGACTTGCCCATCTGTCAAGTAACCACATTTTCCAGTGGCAGAGGCGCCAGGTGGGCTGCAGATCCCCCAATTTTAGCCCACTGAACTGAACTTAGTCTGTGGCTCATATTAAAACTGCCTTACTGTCATAGACTATGCCAGTCTCAACTGGTTTTACTTCAGGAGCCAAATTTTTAATTGGACATCTTGTGGCAATACAGCACAAAAATTATTCAGACCTATTGATGGTAATTCATTTATCTTTCAATAATAAATAAATAAATACTTATAATTTGAGGGTTTGGTTTCTAAATATCTCTTGAATTTTGATGGGTTCATACTCTCAGTAACAATAATTCACAACATAAAACACTGTGGTCAGCACATTTTATTTTGTTCATAATTTTTTTTTGTTGTTGTTAAATTGTAGTTTTTTTTAAATTGCACATTGCACATTGCAGTTTTACTGTATCAGAGATAAGCAAATACTTCAATGTTGACTTAATACACCGTAAAGGTGTAAGTTAACCCATATGCCCTAACAATAAAAGGTTTCCAAAAATGTAAAGCTGGTCTAATATTTCATCTCAATGACTTGTCGCTGTTGATTGTCTGAAACGCCAAGGCCATACAGCTGCTTAAACACACCAGACTGGTTTTTAATTAACTCAAAACCTACTTTTCTGGTTGCAGGTTTCTTTAGAGTTGTATTTCAAATCGGCAAGAAGGTAGGCTAGATCATCTGGAGTGTCCCCGTTTTATGAACTGAGCTCATGTGGTATATAAGCAACCCATAAATTAACTGGTTTTATTAGGTAAAAATATTATTCAATATACCAATTAATCTGACTACTTTATAGGGTAAAAATAAAGGTTGTTTACTAGCATCTATGCTTCCATTAAGAACTTTTAACACCCATGGAACCTTTCAACTGCACAGAAGTTAGTTTACTGTTGACTGTTAAAATGTACTTTACGCTAAGAAAAATGGTTCTTTTAAGAACTGTTCACTTTATGCTTAAGAAAACAGGGTTCTTAAGACCTGTTCACAAAAAGGTTCTTCTGGGAACCCACAATTGTTCTTATATGGCATCACTGCAAAACACACCCTTTTAAAACCTTTATTTTAAGACTGTACACAAAAAAAATTCATTTTGAGGGGTAGTTCAAGTACAAATAACTCCAACTGCACGCATCCACTATTTATAGTGAAAGTTACCTAGCAGCATAAGCATAACCTTCAAAACATTAATGAGATAAGCCATTGCTGTGTCATGATGTCACCGTCCAACAGTCCACGTCTACTGCCAAACTTGCTCTAGTGCCACTGTCCAGTGGTCTATCTGTCATTAAACAATCGATCCCCAACCTTTAACACACATATACACATATTCAACCCCACACTCAAATTCAACAGCTGTTGTTTAGAGTTGAGAAGCATAACGTTTCACACAAGGTCAAAGGTTGTCTTCATGCAACAAATGTGAGATTCACAAATCCAGATCTGGTTAAGTGAACCCATGTGTGTGTGACGATGAATACACAACCACTGAATTCAGTTTATTGTGGTTATCCGACTTAAAGGCAGGCGTCTATAAAGCGAGTAGTGATCTGCCAGTCAAACGTTGGGGAGCATGAGGACTTTCGTCATATAAATCAATCAGAGATCAACAAACCCTGACTCACTCATCTCTTTCCTTGGGAAAGAGGCCTTCAGAATATTAGCTCATAAACATGCCTTCAAAAGCCACAGAAAATCCGGCCTGGAGTCTCCTCAAAGCCTCAGATTAGTTTTTATTTCATTAGATATCTATTTTCCTGTCAGTTGCTAAGCCTTTTAAATGCCTTTTAAGAGATGGTTGAGCTTGTCGCCACAATGAGTTAATCTCTGCGTCCAGTTTTATCAAAACCATCTATGCTAGGAATGGACATTCAGTGGACACTGGCCTGCATGGAGGTGAAGGTTCATTAGGTCAGTAAAACAAAAGTCGTGTGAAACACTATAATCATAACTGGACAGAAAGTTAGTCCAAACTCAACACTGAGCGATAAAAACAGTTTGCATTTTGGTAATGTTCAATCAGGGAATTAAAGGGATAATTCACCCCCAAATTATATTTCTGTCATAATTTCCTCACCCTCATGTCATTCCAAAACCTGACTTACTTTCATGTGCAGAATTAAAAAACAACAAGATATTTTGAACAATGTCTCTGTATGTTTTTGTCCACACAATGAAAGCCAGTGGAGCATGATGTTGTTTTGCACTACCCCTATACGAGCTCAAAATGCAAACAATAACTTGCTTTTTTTGTGTGATGTATACTTTCCAGGTCTGTCAATGGCGAGAAAAGACCCCAAATAAAGTTTTTTCAATGCCAGAAGACCAGTTTTGATTTTGCAAACCGATTGCCTTGAAAAAACTAAGTAAAGTGAAATAGGAATAGTATGTTGTACTGACAAATGCTTAGTGATTGTAGTTTACTTACACAAGAGTTCTAGTAACTAAAAAAGAAATGTAGGGGGTACTTGATCCTTTCATTTAGGTTTACTCATGACTTAGTATAGCTACTCACTGACTCCCAGAGTGCATTGAATGCATTGAATGCATTTATTCAGAGTGCATGAATAAATTATGCAGTTGCTTTGTTTTACAGTTGTTGTTTTTATATGCCAATTTTATTTGCTGTCTTTTGTCAAAAGTAGCACAACAAAAAGAGCAAATAAAATGATTATTGTTACAATTAATACAAATAAATGAAATTGAATTGTTACCATTGTTGTGATTCGTGTCCTGAATGTTTAAGTCTGTGTGTGACTTTAGCATATTACCACACACTATTTAAGGATTATATAAACCCAATTATAAGCTTTTTAAGGTATTTACGAAAAATACATTTAGCAAAAGTTCATTGACTAACACAAGCACAAAAAATAACACATTATTGATTTAATTAGAAGATAGGTCACCTTCTAAAACCAACCTATTTATTACTTTTCTTCCCTTGAAACCAAACTACTCTGATTTCATATTGCATTGCTGCATTAACAGGACGATAATTATAGTAACATAAACAAAGTTCCAAGTGCCCAACCAAAGGGAACGCTAATCACTTTAATTGTGAATAAAAAAAAACAACACACATTTTAGGAAAATAAACATCAATTTATGAAGTTAGCTTATGTGATGTTCTCTCAAATATTTCAGTTGTATTGAAAATTCAACATTCAAGATGACTGGGAAACGAGTGAATGCAACTAGTGAAAGATAAGTGCAGACATTGAGGAAATGGGGGAAAAGTCTATTAAGGCTCGTTTTCTTTTCTTCTTCTTCTGTTGTTATGTTGCACATTAGCAATATATTAGTGCACTGCTGCCTAACTTCATAATCAAGTTAGTCAATTTGAAGAAGACTTTCTACTCTGACAACGTTAATAATTCTTCTGGTAGTGTAAACAAAGTTTTGTCATTTCAAAGGTCAAAAGTTTGAAAGAAAGAAAGAGAACAATTGCACAATCTGATGGAGTGCTAGTCATTTGTTGTGGTGAAGTCATTCCCTAAACATTAATCTCTGCCGAATTCTTCACGTTACAAAAACCAGCTGCTTTCAACAGAAAATTGAACATGGAGAGAAAGAGCAAGAATTATGACCGATGAGATATTGGCACAGCTATGATCAGTGCTGACTAGGATAGAAGATGCTGGGCGATTTATGATTGATGTGAAGCCCTTATGAACAGAAGATTAGCAGGAAAACTGCAGACTAGACTAGTTTGTTACTGTAAAGAGTATTTAATTTTTTTATAGCCAACTTAATACAGCACATTCTTAAATCTTCTACTACAAAATGCACTTGCAAAGTTACTTATAGTCAGTAGAATATTTGTTAGGGAACACCAAATAAAGTGTTAGCAGATATTAAGCAGAAAGTATGTAGTTGCAAAGTTACTTATATTTAGTAGAATGTCTAAAGTGCACTATCCAAATAAAGTGTACCCAATGTTTAACTTTTTACCTCAGACAAAGATATAAATCTCTCAAAAAAGCTCATAAATAGTTAATAAGGCAAGTACTGCTGTTTATATTTAGTCGTCTCTTCATCTCTTCATCTTCTTTTCACATTGTATTAACCACACATTTTTGAGGTTAAAGGAATAGTTCACCCAAAAATGAAAATTTGCTGAAAATGTACTTACTTTCAGGTCATGCAAGATGTAGATGAGTTTGTGTTCTCATCTAAATAGATTTGGATAAACCTAGTTTTACATCACTTGCTCGCCAATGGATCATCTGAAGTGAATGGGCGCCATCAGAATAAGAGTCCAAACAGCTGATAAAAAAAAATTCACAATAATCTTCAAGTAATCCACACAGCTCCAGTCCATCAGTTAATGTCTTTTGAAGTGAAAAGCTGTGTTTTTATAATAAACAAATGTATCATTAAAGGAACACTCCACTATTTTTGAAAATAGGCTCATTTTCCAACTCCCCTAGAGTTAAACAGTCGAGTTTTACCATTTTCGAATCCATTCAGCCTATCTCCGGGCTAAATGGATTTGAAAACTGTAAAACTCAACTGTTTAACTCTATGGGAGTTGGAAAATGAGCCTATTTTCAAAAATAGTGGAGTGTTCCTTTAAGACATTTTTAACATCTTATCTTTGCTTCTTGCTATTGGTTTCACCAGTGAAAAAGTGGTCTTGTCTAAATTAGGAGAGAAACAGATCAAGTATTGTTTACAAGTGACAGTCCAAAACAGTTCTAAATAGATATGTCTGTGGATTTTGATGTGAGAGGACAACAGGGGATGGACTTTTTCACTTGAGGAAACGTTATCATGGATTATGGACACATTTTGGCCATAAGCAAAGGTTTAGTACGGTTTAGTGTTTAGTAACGGTTTAGTAACTACAGGGGAAGTTGTGGCCAAATGGTTAGAGAGTCGGACTCGTAACCAAAGGTTGGGTGTTCGAGTCTTGTACCGGCAGGGATTGTAAGTGGGGGGAGTGAATGTACAGCGCTCTCTCCCACCGTCAATACCACGACTGAGGTGCCCTTGAGCAAGGCACCAAACCCCCAACTGCTCCCCGAGTGCCGCAGCAAAAAATGGCTGCCCACTGCTCCGGGTGTGTGTGTTCATGGTGTGTGTGTGTGTTCAATGCTGTGTGTGTGCACTTTGGATGGGATAAATGCAGAGCGCTGTTTGGACTCTCATTCTGATGGCACCCATTCACTGCAGAGAATCCATTGGTGAGCAAGTGATGTAATGCTACATTTCTGTTCTGATGAAGAAACATTTTAAATGAACTATGGTGCTAACCTCCTTTCAACATTTCAAGTGTCAAAAGTTATTTAACAAGGGGTTAAGTGTGTTCTTAAATGCTTAAAAAAATGGTATCCCAAGGTTAAACGCAGTGTGAAAAGCCTGTTAGAATAATGATTAATAAACCCTCAATACCTGTAAACACACGTGACACGTTTACTCTCTGCTTAGTGTTGTAAAAAAGGCAAGCATTCTACACAAGGACCTCCAGGTTGTTTGAATGGCATGACCCTAAGATTTGCCTGGAGACTGGGAAAGATGGAATTATTATATAAAGGTGTTTACTATGCTGTCTCAGGACAACTGCATTATAGGCTCTGGATCATATCCCCAACTGACACTTCCAACATATCATGAAGGAAATATTGTCCCTCTTAAATGATTTTAGCAAATGGCTGCATTATAACAAAGAGTAAAAAATTTAAGGGGGTCTGAATACTTTCCGTACCCACTGTATATCTGCAGGTTCTAAATATGGCATTTATTGAAAATATATTTATGTAAATATGTCTGTAGTCACCCTCTTACAGATTAATGTAAAGCCCTACAGAGATTCTTGTAAACATTACTCAAGCTACAGGATTTTCAGATACATTTAGGTGAATGATAACGTCAGTTAAGTCACATTTTTTTATTTCAGTAATGACTTTTTGTGAAAATATTTTAATAACAATAATTATACAGCTAATTAGTTAGGAACATCTTAAGTTGGCTACATAATACCATTCAAACATTTGTGTTTGATTTCTTTTAAGATTTTTTTTTATGTTTTTGAAAGAAGTCTCTTATGCTAACCAAAGTTGAATTTGTTTGATCAAAAATACTGTAAAAACGTAAACATAGTGAAGAATTAGTTAAACTTAAAACAACTGTTTTCTATTTGAATATATTTTAAAATAATTTATTTCTTTGATTGATTATTCTTGTCTTCAGTGTCACATGAGCCTTCCAAAATCATTTTATGCTGCTTAATATTTTTGTAGAAACTGCGATACATTTTTTTCAGGATTCTTTGATGAATAGAATGTTCAAAAGAACAGCATTTGAAATAGAAATCTTTTGTAATATTGTAAATATCTTTACTGTCACTTTTGATTCATGTGGCCTTTTGGTTGACCATAAGATCAAGATCCTTTCTTGATTCTTTGTGTTCAGGAGGATGTAATGGTCAACCAAAAGACATAGACACAAATGTAACTCTAGACCTGACTATGCCATGTCTGCTCTAAAGCTATGTTTGGAAATTCCTCACTAATTAGCACCCAAGCTTTCAAGAGCGCGTGCACACAGACACACACACACACACACATACACACAAGTTTATTACCATTAGAAATTCTTCCCCTTATTAAACCTCAGCTGACTCCACCCTGTAGTTTATTAGTTTTAGGCCAAGTGTATTAGACATGGTTTATTGGGATGGGTTGTGTTTGAAGGATGACCTGGCTGAGATTCACATGGGCCTGTTGCTCTCTGGGGTGATGCCGGACCACCTTTTAAGCCCTAGGAGTTGTTTTAACTCCCCTGAACAGAACTTGTGAAACACAAGAGCCTCACATTTTCAAATGTGCTCATTAAAGAGCGTACGTGTGTTTGTATAAGTGTCTGTTTTTTTTCACCTTATTGGTCTTCATCATGCATTTACAGTTGTGGTCAAAATTTTACATTCACTTTGCAGTATCTGCAAAATGTTGATTATTTTACCAAAATAAGAGAGATCACACAAAAATGCATGTTGTTTTTTTATTTAGTACTGACCTGAATAAGATATTTCACATAAAAGATATTTGCATATAGTCCACAAGAGAAAATAATAGTTGAATTTATAAAAATGACCCCGTTCAGAATTTTACATTGATTTTTAATACTTTGTTGTTACCTGGATGATTTTGTTTGTTTTGTTTTGTGATAGTTCTTCATGAGTCCCTTGTTTGTCCTGAACAGTTACACTGCCCGTTGTCCTTCAGAAAAATCCTTCAGGTCCCACAAATTCTTTGGTTTTCCAGCACCTTTTGCGTATTGGAACCCTTTCCAACAATGACTGTATGATTTTAAGATCCATCCTTTCCAACTAAGAACAACTGAGGGACTCGTATGCATCTATTACAAAAGTTTATTCAGAACCTACAGAAGATACTTACTGTACATGTTTCCCTGAAGACAAAGTTCAATTTACTCTGATCTTCAAATTCAAAAAGTTTTCACCTCCAGGCTCTTAATGCATTGTGTTTCCTTCTGGAGCATCAGTGAGCGTTTGAACCTTTTATAATAGCTGCGTATAAGTCCCTGTTATTTTGGTAAAATAATTAACATTTTGCAGATATTGCAGTGTAAGTAAAATTTTGAAAAAAAAAAAAAAAATGAGGGGACAGTCCATCTCAAATTGCAAAACTTTTTTTTTACTTTGTTTAACCACAGCAATAATATGTGTCATGGCCCACAAAACGAATTAACTAAATAAATAGCAGAAAACAAAAAAAAACATATATATACAGTAAAGAAGAAGTTACAGGTCTGTGAGAGCCAGAAATCTTGCTTGTTTGTAGGTGACCAAATACTTATTTTACAGAGGAATTTACCAATTAATTCTTTAAAAATCCTACAATGTGATTTTCTGGATTTTTTTTCTCATTTTGTCTCTCATAGTTGAGGTATACCTATGATGAAAATTACAGGCCTCTCTCATCTTTTTAAGTGGGAGGACTTGCACAATTGGTGGCTGAATAAATACTTTTTTGCCCCACTGTATGTCTTCAGGAGCCGTTTGTTTGACAGTGCCTTTGAAGGCATTATGGAGAAACCAAGGCAAGTGAGCATTTTAGAAAGTGTGTGCCTCCGTGTCCGAAGTTTCTGACACAGAGGACACACTCGGTCTATGAGTTATGTGTCTTGGTGGGGAGCACGCGTGTTCGGTGCTCGAGTGCTCTGAATGCGCTCATTGTGAGAATTTCCAATGAGAAAGCTCTGTTCACATTTGTCCCTCTTCTCGAGGGATGAGGGACAAGCATCTGTGTCTTGCGGTTTGGGTTCTGCTGCTGCCGATGCATGGCGAAGACTCAGATCGCGGGGTTCATAGGTCGAGCTTGCAGAAAAATGTGAAAAGGGTATGGACCTTTCGAAAGCTTCCGCTGTGAGCCAGGGTGCTTGGTGGGATCCAGACGCTCTTACTCTTGGGTTATCGGATCCCGCGGATAGCGCTATATTGGGCTCATCTAGTGAAAGTGAGGACATGGATGTGGTTGGCGATGGCGATGAAAGTGTGAGCACTGAATCCTCCCGACCTCACTCCAGCCCTGCATACAAGGAATTGCTGGGAGTAATGCCACCGCCACTAAGAGACTTTATTTAGTCTGGTCACGTAAAAGGCAGAAGCCCGCCCGTGGCAGATTAGATGAGCGTTTTGTGGCCAGTCATGACCTCCCCTCCCCCAGGAGTCTCCCCTTTCTTCTCGAGCTACATACGGAGTTAGTCAGATCATGGTTCAGTCCGTATTCAGCTCAGCTGCATCTTTTTCAGGATTCGGATTACACTAATGTTGAGGGTGTGGCTGAGCATGCAAAGATGCCCCCCCTGTGGAGAAGATGCTCGTGAGCTTTCTCTCCCAGGGTGAGTCATCTTCTTTAAGGACTCCTGCTCTGCCATCCAGACCACCTTGCATCTGAATGGCATGGCGTATGTGGCGGCAGGTCAAGCCGGTGGAGCCTTGCACATAATGGCTGTATTACAAGCTTACCAAGCTGTCTTGCTTAAAGACCTAGATGAGGGCAAGGTTTTTTCCCTCTGAGGCAGTTAAGGAACTGCGCCGCATCAAAGACTTGACTCTTCACGCCACTAAGCAGACTGCTGCTGCCATTGGGTGTGCGATGGCAGCAAAAGTGGCTACGGAGAGGCATTTGTGGTTAAATCTCACGGATATCGGGAGGAAGGAGAAAGCCTTTCTTCTTGATGCTTCGCTGCCACCTTCCAGGCTTTTTGGCACCTCCGCTGAGGCAGTTTATTCCGTGTAAGCTTTATTCCAAATAAGCTTTCAGTTACTGAACTCTGAACTCTGTTCGGTAACACTTAAGATTAGGGAACACTATTCACTATAAACTAGTTACTTATTTGCATGCATATTACTAGCATATTGGTTGTTTATTAGTACATATAAAGCACATTTTAATGTCTTATTCTACATGACCATATTCTAGATCCCTTAAACTTATCCAAACAAAAAAATTCCCTGCTAGGTGCTTGGTGGTTGTCCTGCATCTTCAATAAACAAGCTACAGGTAGTCCAAAATACAGTGGATAGAGTCCTTACCAGGTCAAGAAAATATGATCATATTACCCCAATTTTACAGTCTCTGCACTGGCTACCTATTAATTTCCGTATCAGTTACATAATATTACTACTTACCTACAAGGCCCTTAATGGTTTAGCTCCTGCGTACCTAACTAGCCTTCTGCCACGCTACAATCCATCACGCTCACTAAGGTCGCAAAACTCTGGACTTTTGGTAGTTCCTAGGATAGCAAAGTCCGCTAAAGGAGGTAGAGTTTTTTCACATTTGGCTCACAAAATCTAGATTAAAGACACATTTCTTTGGCCAAGCATTCAAACAATGCATCTCATAATCTTGTACTGCAGTTATATCTGATCAAATGCATATTATTATTCCTTAGCTTGGGTTGAACAAATCATTTTTGCTTGTTTGGAACAGCAGCTATGCTAATTATGTCTCTATTTGTTTCTCTGTTTATGCCACTAGTAACTAGGAATTACACAAGCTTTAGTCTGGATCCAGCCCTTACAAATATCTGAGATGACCGAACACCGGAGAAGAGATGATGCAAACCCTTCAGAGGACCTCAGATGATGCCAACCCTGAAACAACATAAACTACCAAATTTTGCTACAAGTTTGATTGCAACATATAATGATTGCTGTTAATAGTGTTCATCGTCTGTTTGATTATGTCATTAACTGAATTTTACCATACATTTCTGCCATATGTACATCAATTTGACAGTCACCACTGACAAGCTACTACTAAATATATTGTAGAAACTGAATTTCCTGTAAAGCTGCTTTGCAACGATTTGTATCGTGAAAAACGCTATACAAATAAACTTGAATTAAAAACATGAATTGAATTGAATAATCTATTCTACTCTACTACACATATGTCAATCATACTTATTGATTATCCTCACATTTGTACTAGGTCTTGCTGTGTAACTAGTGGAAACGTCTCGGGTTACGCATGTAACCATGGATCCCAGAGAGGGAACGAGACACTGCATCCTCTAGCGGACACTATGGGGACTACAGTCAGCAGAACCGGTGTTTGAAGCACCTGCCAAACACGTAATCAACTTGGTTGTCTAAAAGGAGATGTCAAAACAGGCAAGCCCTAGGCAAGGAGGCAACCAAAACGAGGTGAGAGCAGTTATTGAAGAGGAGATATCCAGCAGAATGAGGGAATGAGGGAGCAAGGAGCCTGGACCAAGTGGGAGCAGGCTGTGGAGAGGAAGTTCTCATGAACAGACCTGTGGCAGTCAGACCTACACTGTATTACGCTGTTCAGTTGCTTTGACACAATCTGTATTGTTAAAAGCGCTATATAAAGAAAGGTGACTTGACTTGACTTGACTTGTATTAAGGGTGCTTTCACACTAGCACTTTTGGTGCGCACTCGGGTTCAATTGACATCAGAGTTCGGTGAATGATGTGAACGCGGTCTTCTGAACAGTACCCGAGTCCACTTAAAGGTGGGGTAAGAGTTTTTTTCAAAAACACTTTAGAAAACTGATTCGGGCCAAATAGCAAAACAAACTTGTAGCCAATCAGCAGTAAGGGGCATGTCTACTCATGATGTGGAGGAGAGAGGGTTCAGTCCACAGCACAGGACGGACATTAGCCAAGCCGAGCGACAGAAAGATAGAGATGGCTGATAAAAAACAAAAGAGGAAAACGTCTGCGGAACAAAAGAAGGCTTAAGGAAATAAGACAAGAAGTAGGACTACGTGCTTTTATAGCTTCCTGGTCATGACGTCATCCGCCGTGACGTCCCGTTCAGCTATTGGACTGATTTCACATACGATTCAGAGCGTGGATCGCGGAAGGCGTTCCCCTAGCGTTTGTCGACACAGCGTCTCGTTCCCTCGAGGAACTAGGGTTACATACGTAACCTGAGACGTTCTCATGAACATACCTGTGGCGGTCAGAGCTACACTGTATTAAGGGTGCTTTCACACTAGCACTTTTGGTGCGCACCCGGGTTCGATTGACATCAGAGTTCGGTGGATAATGTGAACGCTGTCTTCCGAACAGTACCCGAGTCCACTTAAAGGTGGGGTAAGAGTTTTTTCTAAAATGCTTTAGAAAACTGATTCGGGCCAAATAGCAAAACAAACTTGTAGCCAATCAGCAGTAAGGGGCATGTCTACTCATGATGTGGAGGAGAGAGAGTTCAGTGCACAGTACAGGATGGACATTAGCCAAGCCGAGCGACAGAAAGATAGAGATGGCTGATAAAAATCAAAAGAGGAAAACGTCTGTGGAAAAAAAGAAGGCTTAAGGAAATAAGGCAAGAAGTAGGACCCATGTAAATATCGGATCAGCTTTCCAGCGTTGGAGAGAACTTGTTACGTCCCAAAGATGTATAGTTCTGTCATGACTTTAGGATACTGTGTGTTTCCTTCTGTTGTTATGTGCGTGTCTCCTGCTCTCCTCTGGCTCCTCCCACTCTCCATTCTGGCAGGTGGCCTGATTGCTCCCCCAGCTGCACCTGCTTACCAACCAGGAGGGAAGCAGCATAAAAGCAGAGCACAACTCTCAACCGGGGAGAATCCTTCTCCAGAGCATAATCTGTGTCCTGCCCGGTCCAGTTTGTTGAAACTGTGATGCATCTGTTGGGAATCTGCATGGTTGTTAACATTTTAACTCTTTGGTTTAAAATGCTGTTGCTCTAGTTGCCTGTTCTCTAGTGAATTCCTTAGTCCTGCTAAACGTCAACTATGAGTCCTGTTGCTCTGTTGTGACCGAGTGCCGTAAACTCTATTATTGATCTGATTGTTTGTTTTTGTTGCAAGTTATGATTGGGAATTGTAGGGAGGCGGGCATCATTTCATTTTCATAACCCCCTGTTTTGTGGCTAGACAGGGAGTGAGCGTACATTCTGCTGTTGATTTTCTTTTTAGTAAGGACTTAACTCGCTAGTTAGACTGAACTTTTGTTTGTTTTTTTTGGCCTTGTCCCCTCCTGAAGCCTCTGTTCCCCTCCTAATTTATACTTCCTGTTCAAAAGAAACCCGGCTATACTTTGCTAGCCCGTAATAAATTTGTTAAAAAGACAAATTGTTGTTGTTGTGGTGTTGTGGCAGGGCCCAGACAAATGCTCTTCAACCATTTAATATTGTTATGTTGTGGAAAACAAACCCTAGACACTCATAGGACGTAACAGAACTCAAGGAGCGGAAGGCCTGCGATCGGACGCCAAGGTTGCTTTGTTTCTTCTCGATAGGTGAGTAACACCATGTCTGCGCCGCAACAGCTAAAGTCTGTCTAGTACACTGCACGCGACAAAACGACCGTTGAAAATCATTTGAAATTTGTATCAATACGTCATAAACAGAACGCAGCAGCAGTTTTCTGTTGGAGATTTGTTGTCATGCCGTGCCGCATCCAGTGTAGACCATAGATATGTGTATATATATATATATCTATGGTGTAGACAGCATCACTGATTATAATGAGTTCTATAGTATTTTGTCGCGCCGCACCACTCACGTCCAGTGCAGACACAGTGTAACATTGGTTTTGCTTTGTTTCACAGAACTAATCGTTGCTTGGGTTGTGTATGTATGTGTGGGGCGGAGCTATCAAAATAGGGGCGAGACCCTTTTGGGGTAGGGGTGTGTTAGTTTTGGTGATTTCACATGTCAACATTGGCTACCAGAAATTGCTTACCCCAGCTTTAAAAAAGGCGGTCTGGGCCAGACCGGTTCGCTGCTGATGTGAACGCTGCGCCGTCCTTAATAAGCAATTGGGTGAACAGCTGCTGGCTTGATGACACAAACGAGCCGCGGTTCAGACCCAAATAAAATAATGTGGACACAGTCCAGCGGGGGCAGGGGGAGGGGGGGTGCAATCGAACTCTGGTTCAGATCAGGCAATCGAACCAAGTGTGAAAGCACCCTAAGTTCCTGGTACAAGCTGTCTACGATATTCTTCCCAGCCCCTCCAACTTGCACCGCTGTGGCAGGGCCAATACACCACTCTGCCCCCACTGCCAGAGAAAGGGGACATTGGAGCATATCCTATGCTGCTGCCCAAAGGCTCTGGGGATGGTCGGTACCGCTGGTGGCATGACCAAGTGCTCAAGACCATTGCAGAAAGCATCAGTAGTGCCATTATCAGCTTCAAGAGGTCACAACCCTCAGACCAAACCATCAGCTTAATCAGAGCTGGAGAGAAACCAAAAGAAAACACCTAAAGCAACAGCAGGGATCCTTAATAGGGCTCCTTAATACAGCTCAGGACTGGCAGCTGATAGTAAACTTAGGCAGGCAACTTAGGTTTCCACAGCATGTCATCAAGACCAACCTCAGACCAGATATCGTTCTGGAGTCAGAGGCATTAAACAATGTTGTCATGCTGGAGCTCACAGTGCTGTGGGAAGACCAAGTGGAGGAGGCTAATGAGCGAAGGAGAGAGAAATATGAGGGCCTTGTCAGCGACTGCCATGCACAAGGATGGAAGGCGAGGTGCTTACCTGTGGAGGTAGGGTGCAGAGGCTTTGCAGGACAGTCTTTCTGTAGGGCTTTTACTGCAGCTGGCATTTTGGGTGAAAGGAAGAAAAGGGCCATCTGTAACAGCATAGAGGCAGCAGAGAAAGCCTCCAGATGGATTTGGACCAAGAGAGCATAACTGTGGTAGAGTGCTGCTAGGGCACAAGCTGAGGCTTGATCAACCTCATCTGGGTCGCCTGAGAGAGGGTGTCTGATGTTCGACCATGGACACTAATCAATCAGCATACTTGTTCACCCTTAAGTTTGTCATCTCTGTGTATTTAAGTTCCTCTTGGTTTTCTGTTCATTGTCGGTTGTTATTTGTGTTTGTGCTATACATACTGTTACACCAGTCTGCTTATCGATTATTGAACCATGTTTTTACTGTCTGTCTTCCTTGTCCGACTATGTAACAGTGTGTGGGTGTGTATTTTCACAGTAACACGATCGGTTAGGCTTAGGATAGGGTTTAAGGTATGTTGTATGTTATTTTTAAACGTGATACAGCATTAACCATTTAAAGCCACTTACTGGACATTTCATTTCAAAACATGCCACAATATGTAGAACAAACAACACAATAACAAGCTGGCAGATTCATGTTCAGCTATTTTGGATAAAATGGAACATGCTTTAGTGCCACTCACTACTTATTTCACTTTTCACATAATTGTATTTTGCAGATGTCACCACAGGCACTTTTTCCAATGAGCCTGGTTACAATAAATGTATTAATTTCTCAACCGAAATTCAATGACAAAGCCCATTTAAATGACTGTTTTTCTTTTGAAGAGCATTATAGATAAACTGGATTCATAGTAAAGACACAAAGGGTGGAGAGAGAGAAGAGGTAAAGAGACCATTAAGCCAGGTTTTCTTACATAACTCAATATGTCCCCAAACATACAGCTGTTGGTCTCCCAAAAGAGTAACATGCTGAACCTAACTCACTGGCCTGCTAAATCCAATTTTTTTTATTAGGTTTTTATTTGTTTATTTTGTTAGACCGAGGGAACAGGGAACATGACTTAATAGGAATAAATATATTTTAATCCTCTTTGTGTTTTAATGGGGTGGGTATTACATCATCCAGTGACCTATCAGAGTTAGAGATTCTGGCATCAATGAGAATTAACACTGGCAACAGGAGACTATTCAAACCGCTAACATTTATATTTCACTCACACATACTTGCCATTCAAATACTGTTCAAATATAGTGACTCCTGAATGTATTTGAATATTTTTAGAGTAGAACATTATTGCATTAAATAACTGAATATCAAAGCAAGTTGCACCTGCAGCTAGATCGTTTTTTTCTCACTTTTTTTCCCTTCACTTTTCAGAGCCACTTTTTATTGAATTTTAATTGGAGTAGTGATTTTTAATGGATGTATGAAGTCACTTCTCCTCAAGTTTATGCAGATGTTCTAGAAAAGTAACCACAGGTGTAGAGAATCACATTAACTATGAACATGATCCACTAATATTTGAAAGAGTCCAAATAATTTTAATTTCAAGCAGTATATCTATTGGTCCTTGTGGAGATGTCAGGTTTTACTATTCTGGGAAAACTTCATCTACACAAGGACAGAAAAAACTGAAACACCCAAAAGACACACACACACACAAGAAATAGGAATTCAAGCTCTTATCTAGAGGTAAAAGTAAACATGTATTTGCCAAGTTAAATATCAATTGTCAGCACCTTTATCTGGCCATCAATCCTAAACATTTAAAGGGGTTTTGGAAAGAATAGAAAACAGAGATGGACATATGGAGAGAGTTAGAGATTCTGGCATCAATGATTCTAAGAGTCTTACTCTTAATTAGAGATTTAACAATTGTGCATGTTTACTTTGAAACAGTTCAGGCAACAGCAAAAATGCTCCAATTTTATTAGCCACACAGTTGAAAGAATGGCAAAGAAATGGCAATCTGCAGCATGATCAATTTATCATTTGCATTGCACAACATCTTAAAAATATCCTGATGCCAAAAAGGTCATAAGTATGACATTTATATTAAGTCTTTAAGATCAAGACTGGACCTCTAAAATAATAATAAAAAAGTATTTAAAAAAAAATCAAAACATATGAACCATAAAACTGATCCAAAAGAAATATTCATTGTCTTCTGAAGCCATAATGTAGCTTTGCGTGACATACTATAACTTCACAAAAACATCTTGACATCCAGTCTGGCTCTCTCTTTTTAATGAATTTGGTTGATTCAGTTCACAAAATCTGAATGATTCCTTCACAAATTGGACAGATAAACGGTTCTCACTGACCCAGTTCACAAAATCTGAATGATTAAGTTTCAAAGTTTAACAGCTCACTGGAGGAGAAGAATAACAAAATATCAACTTAAAAGTTGATCATACTTCATATGCAAGTATTGTATGGCTTTAGAAAACCTGAAGTATACAGTATGGGATCCTTTTTGATATTTTAGGATTCTTTAGTGGTGCTTTTGCAGAAAAGATTAATTCCTCTTTCATTGTAACAGCATAAAAAAATTGTCTCTTTTGTATTGCACAAAGAAACTCGAATGGGTTTAAAATGACATGAGGGCAAGTAAATGATGACAGAATTTTTATTATTGGTTTAACTAATAATTTAAAGCACAGGTCTACATGTTATTAAAACCCACAATTTTAAAATATACACCGTTGCTTATACAGACCATGAACGCTATAAACATAACCGGGTGAGGAAACACACCCATATCTAATAGAGCCAGCTGCATTATGTCAACTGTTCCAGTCAAACTAACCCAGACACCTGTGCCTCAATCAATGGCTGGTCAGGATTAACATAAATAATACCATAATTTATGAAACAAGCAGGGCGGGCCTCCTGTTATCCAGCAGAGAGGGAGAGAGAGAGAGAGAACACACACACACACACATGCACTTACAGTATACATATAGGGCAGACACTTTGGCCCTCACCAGAATAGCACATGGAGCCAGGGTTGATTAGCTCAGCGTGTTTGATGTCTTGGCCGAGACTCTGTAGTTTTTGTGCCCAATTAGTCACCACAGCTATCATGTGTTTGCTCTTGGAGTGTTTTAAGATGCAGGACAGTCATTAACCCTGCTATACTTAGCACAAGCACTCAGCCATTAATGTGTTGACACCACCAAAAAGATGAATCTCTACACATGCGAAATTCCCAACGCAAAACATATACAGCACTCATAATAATGCAATATCACACAAGCGTTTACAACATTTCAACAGGCAATGTAAATAAGTAAGGTTAAACCAAGATGTGTGTTGCTTGCTATTGCTTGTTCAAAGGATGTGTGAGCACTGTTATTATTTCAAAAACTTCAAGTTAGAACTTGCAACAGTCAGTGACAGCTTAAGCTATTCTTGAAAAAATTAAAATAATTAAAAAAAAAAAAAATCAGCTGAATATATGATTCAGTGACTCACTTCCATCGTTTCTCACTGAGTGAGCATTTTTGAAAGAATCAGCCAAATTAATGATTCAATGACTCATTCATGAAGACAGCCACTTGTTTTATTCTCGAAAAAATCTGTAAAAAATCAGTTGAATGAATGATTCAATGACTCATTCTTAAATAAAGGGACTGTATCCGAATATGCATACTTCCCTAAATATTAAAAACAGTACATGAAAAGAGTGGTATGTCTGAATTCATAGTATTCATAAAATAGTACGCAAAGTACTTGGATGACCTAACATAATGACAACATGACGAATGTAGTACATCTGGTTTACATTCATACTATATAGAACATACATTTTATTGGTGAAGAAGAAAGTACTTCTTTAAAAAAAAACTACTCAGAGAGTATGTGATTTCGGATAAAGCCAGTCACTTCTACCATTCCTGAGTGAATCAGTGTTTTTGACCGAATCAGTTTAATTATTTGATTCACTTGTTGCTACTGGCTTAAGGATGCAACCTGCAGAAAGAATCACTGAAAAATCCCCACTACTAATTCATAGACTGACAGTCTGATTGGAAAGTGCAAACTCAGACTATATATCAGCACTCTTGGAATGCTACTCAAGCAAACAGATTTGAGGAGCGGAAGTAACTGTTTTATAAAGTTGCATAGAGTTTAAACACCAAATAAGCTCAAAGATGGCCTTGAAACTGTCTATAAACCAAAAACCTAAAGACTGAAGTCAACACACATTGAGTTGTGTATCAAAGTGCCGTTGGAGACAGTGGGCTGCTGTAGACCTGTGGCGGACCGGTGTTTTTGTAAGAAGATATATGTATAAGGCTACGGCAAGGTGCTCCCTTGTGTAACAGTCCTGAAGACTTCTCCAGGCCAGAACTGAGGAATACGGGGTAAAACTGGCCTTGACTACAGGTGAATTTCCTCAGAGACACTTTCCTGTATGATTTCTCCACCATACATCTTTGAGACACACATCAGCCATTTCTGGATCTGCTGATTGAAGAATAAATTAAACAGATAAATACTCTTTGAAGAGTTATATAAATGATGATTTGGAGTGTAAGCATAGACAATGATCAAGCTTATGGAGGAGAGGAGAACTGAAAAGTTAATACAGTGCACGCAGCATCCCTGTTTTTTTTTTCTTAGCTGTATTTTCATTCCAGTACTTGGCTTCAGACTTGCTTGAAATTCCCAGAATGTCACCTCACACAGACAAGCAGCTGCCCAATGCATGTCCAACCTTTTTAAATACTTCCATGAAGTTTCTTCACAAATGCATTTCTTTCGTGTCTTTTGACATACTTCCTATTGAAAAAGGGATTGATTTAAAGGGATTGTCCATCTATTTTTAAGGAATCATTAGGCTTAAATTGATGTCACATGAGCTATAATTAAAACTGCTAGTCTCTAGGTATTAGGGGAGAGAACAATTTATTGTACATAAATCTGTGTTGTGCAGATTGAGTCATCAATATGTTTAGGCCAAGGTTCAGTTTTCACAGCATATGCAGATAGCTTCAAAAAGCTAGATTTCATGGGGTCTTTAAAGACATTTGTCAGATTTTTTCTTTTTCCAGCTGAAATACTTGATAAATGAAGAACAGCTTTAGCTGAAAGGGTGCTTTCACAGACTTCAAACTGGATATGATGACTCTCCAGTGTGCGGCATCAGTTTGAACAGATTAATGGTTAAAACATAGGTAATTCGCAATAAAAAATACAAACAGAAGCATTGTGCTCCTTACACACACACACACACACACACACATTGTGTTTCCATGTTTTATGAGGACATTCCATAGGCGTAATGGTTTTTATACTGTACAAACTGTATGTGCTATTGCCCTACACCAACCCTACCCTTAAACCTACCCCTTACAGGAAAATTTGTGCATTTTTACTTTCTCAAAAAAACTCATTCTGTATGATTTATAAGCTTGTTTCCTCATGGGGACCTCAAAAATGTCCCCACAAGGTCAAAATTTACTAGTATTACTATCCTTGTGGGGACATTTGGTCCCCATAACGTGATAAATACCAGGTACACACACACACACACACACAACTTCTCTAAACTCAATAGCCCGATGTTTTATTTTCTGGAATCTAGTGAACCAGATTAACCAAAAACACCAATCCTCATGGCACTCACTTACGGCTGCAGAGAGAGAAAGAGGCAAAAATAAACTTTATGAGGGAAATGGACATGTCTGTCTTTAACCATAAAACACATTCAGCGTAGAACATGTTTCCATAACTGCGGTGTTGAGGCCAACACGCTAGAGATTCAAATTTCAGTTGTGGGTTCGACAATGCAGGGGGCGACTTTCCCACAGACTAAGATTGATACCGGTTTATTTTCTAGATAACTTGGATTTTTATGGAAACTTTATGTGATCCTCCTGACCACAAACTGTTGAATGGTAGTGCATTTATATTTCAGAAAAATATTCTACATATTATACAAATGTTCTAGCTATGCTAGAATGTTTCACATTTGTGATACTTCAGATTAAAATAGGAGACCTATTTTTATCAATATTTAATACTTCATGGTGTTATAAGTATGTGTAAATGTTTCTTTCTGAATGACTTGTCATAATTTTTGTTGAAGTGGTTCTGTGGGACAATGGGACCATTTTTGGCAGCTTCACATGTAAAGTGTGAATTTTTGCACTAATTTTTTGATTGTTCTAGCAAAATCAGTAAAATGTGACCCTGGACCACAAAACCAGCCATAAAGGTAAATTTTTCGAAATTGAGATTTATACATCACATGAAAGCTGAATAAATTAGCTTTCCATTGTTGTATGGTTTGTTAGGATAGGACAATATTTGGCCAAGATACAACTATTTGAAAATCTGGAATCTGAGGCTGCAAAAAAATCTAAATACTGAGAAAATCGCATTTAAAATTGTCCAAATGAAGTCCTTAACAATGCATATTACTAATCAAAAATTAAGTTTTGAAAAAAACTTAATGTTTTTTTGGCTGTTGCTAAAAATATACCCCAGCGACTTAACGGGTCCAGGGTCACAAATGAAGGTTTTGAGAGGTCAGCATGTTTATTTAGCAGAGTTAAGGATGTACTGTTAACAGTAATTAAATGATCAGTTTTGCTTAAAAATGGAGAAACTATCAACACATGCTGATACAATCATATCACCATTGTCCTTATTCTCTTTCACATCTCCAATTCAATAGACATTTCAACACTTCACACAAAAACATCCCAAATCCCAACTCTGATTTGGCAGGAAACACATACTCACAAACACAAACACGCTCACATTTCTGCACAGCCTTCCAATCAAATCACACAAACACACACTCATGCCATGCAGAATATTCATTTTGGGACAGTACATTACAGTTTTCTCACAACTAACGACGTGTTTGAGTCTCACAGTAAACATCCATTACTGAGGTAATGAATGGTAACTGCACCTCAGGGCAGGTCTGAGAAGGTATTTTCACACAAAATTTATCCACGCAAATCCATGCTGACACACGTGCACAAATGCTACTGGCTACAAGGTGAAGATTATCTTGGGACAGTTTAGTGTTTGCAAACTCGCTCACACACTTGGCTACAGTATGGCTTGTGTCGAGGGACGGTCTTTAAGTTGCGCGCAGCTGTGCGAAGTTTGAGAAGGTCTGCTGCTTGGGGATGGAGATGTCAGCTGCAATAAAATTAATCATGGAACTTGGGGAGGAAAATAAATCTAGGCGGGTCATTCCCAATGACCTTACAATACGTGCCGTTCCATTTTAAACGAAAAGTTTTCATTGAATTGGAAATGTTGACACTCACAGAGTCATGCACACTTGCATCACATGATTGTTACTATTTATATATGCGCTAAGCACAAGTATGACTTTGAATGTAATTCATCCAATTGGGATTTAGAGTTATAAATGTTGTACAATGGATATGTGTATGAATGACAGAGATTTCCGCATTGAAAGTGGACAAACCCAAACAAAACCTTTTTTTAATACCTTGTAGCTGTGTGCAGAAGACGCGGATTGACGCTGAACTAGCCAGTGTACCTTGTAGTTAGAAAACACCACCACTGCCACGCACCAGAGAGATAAGAAAACCAGAAGCATACCAATTGTGTCAATGCAATTTAAATGTATTTAATGGGAGGTTGGAGTTAGTTGTCACATAAATGGCAGTGATTTATTTCTGAAAATCTATTTCTGTATGTTTATTTGATTGGGAATTTTGGTTTTAAAAAGAAATGTATGATGCGCAAAACAATTTATAAAACAACAAAAATTTAGAAGATTTACAGTATTGAAACCTAACTTTGGCCAACATATATTGCCATTAAAGAATTATTAAAAAAAAAAATAATAATAAAATTGAAAACCTAATCTGATGTTTTGAAATAATGAGAAGCAGTTCAACATGCCAGTTTTATTGTTTTCAATGTTTTGCCCATCAACTTAAAAAAATTTAAATAAAATAAAATAAAAAAATCAGGCTATTCAAATTTTAATTTGGACTATTTTGAATTATAATTCAAGATTTGTGCTAGAAAAAAACAAAACAGACATAAACATTATTACAAAAATATTCCAATAAATGATATTGTTTTTAATGTTCAATGCATCAAAGAATCCTGAAATAAAATGTATAATTGGTTTCCACAAATAATATTAGGCAACACAACTGTTTTAAACATTAATAATAAGAAATGTTTCAGCAAATCAACATAATAAAATTATTTCTGAGGGATAATGTGACACTGAAGACTGTAGAAATGCCATCACATGAATAAATTATATTTTAAAATATATTAAAATAGAAAACAAATAGGTTTTCTAAAAAAAAAAATATTTTAAATTGTAATGATATTTTGCAATATTACTGTTTTGCTGTTTTAATGCATCCTTGGTGAGCATAAGAGACTTCTTTCAAAAACATTTAAAAAATCTTACCGACCCCAAACTGAATTGTAGTGTATGTCCAATGACTTTTCGCAAAAAATCCAAGTCAGTAAGATATAGCTTTTGCAACAACTTCCATGTGTGACAACTAGCCCCAGTCACCCCTAAAAATTTGGTGGCATGCCTGTGAAAAGTAGTAATAGTGATTACTTGCCAACAGAAGAGCCACACAGACTTAATGAGAGTGAGGAGAAAGATTGGGGACAGATTAAAATCAGATTGATATGTGATATGATAAATACAAACACGGCTGGCATAACCTTACAGTGTGAACATTTGGATACGTATTGAGCAGTGAGAGTGAGAGGAGCTTATTACATGTCTCTTTTACCTGTTGCCTCAACCATAAATAGTGCCATCAGTATCCCAGCGAGTGTCTAATTTCATTCATTCCCTTGTCCTCTTTTACTTTCACTCGCTCACCCTTCCTCTCACCTCTTGCCCTGACCACAGGAAATTCCTCACCTACCAGCTGATCAGCTATTAGAGGGAAACTTTATGATGTATTGGGGTAAGACATATCAATCTTCAAAGGGTGTGAAGAGGAAATGAAAGGGAAAGGAGTGAGCGAAAGCATGCTGAATGTGGAAAATCCTGTCTTAAAGAGCTCTGCATACTGTTTGTTGATCTTGGCATCTTTGAGTGAAAACTATTCAGAGGGAGAAGGTGCAGATGAAGTGAGACTAAGATTTTTGAGCATGTCACTTTTGGATTGACTTCATGTTACCTGCTGCATATATTAACATAGCCGCAGAAGAACCTACTGTGGGTGAACTCCGTAAACCTTTTATCAACTTTCCCATTCTGAGTACTTAAATATGATCACAGTCTTACATGTACCATTTCTGCAAGGAAACAAAAGACAATTCTGTACTTATGTAAGTATAAAATCTCCATAAACGTAGACATGTTGTATGCTATTTTCAAAATTCTTTCCATACTTCTCTGTTAAACAGATTGAATATCTGCAATTGACTCCTTAAATTGTGATCATGGAAAATATATTAGCATGTAGACACAGAATAAGTTGTATGGTACTTTAGAAATTCACAGTGGCAGTCAATATCCTCTTTTGCGGCATGAAAAAGAGCAGCGTGAACATTCTGCTGAATATTTCATTTTGTGTTCAACGAAAGAGAACAACAATACAGGTTCAAAGTGGCATAAGTGAAAATCATTTTCATGTTTCCCTGAATTTTCCTTTTAGTCTATTCTACTTCCTCTTTATCTTACCATGGATCCATTAGCATGTTAGATGATGTAGCTACTCTATCTGGACCCACAAAATGATCTTTCTTCTTTTTTAATAATATAATAATATAATATATTTTTTTGAACATCAAATAAATCATTCAATATGTTACAGTAGATGATTTCACCAGCTCCCAGTTTTGAGGGCTTTTACAAATGTGAAAAAGCTGATTGTCTCAAAAAACTGCAGAACTGGGCATCTATGGACATCAAATTTGAAGCATTTAAAACCTCAAGAACATTTTAAATTTTTGTGACATGACTCCTTAAAATGCTACGCTGATAAACCAGTTCAATTCAGTGTTAGGAATGCGTATTAGCCCCGCAATAAACCACTATGAGCTGATTAATACATTCATCTGTAATAAAACTGACCCAACAGAGGGCTTTCTCACTAAGAAGAGGCAGTATCGGTCAAAAAGAGGATCACTGTGTGGTGAAACCATCAAACCACATTAAGACTTCAAATGCAAAACAGAGGCAGTGACCACCAATGTATCACTGCTCTCATTCAAAGACAAACACCGTTTTATGGAAGTGCTTCATTGTTATTTTTCAAAGCCAGAAAACCAAAACTACAAAAAAAGTCCCTTGTGAAACATTTCAACTTGTGATCATTATATGACCAACAAGGGAATCAAGAGGTTCCTGCTGGTTCAAAAGAGACTCACACTTTTTATAGGCTTGTATAATGAATTCCTCTGTTTTCTGGACAATTCGTGAAAATTGTAGAACGATAGGAAATCTCTTTGCGATGGACTGAAAAAGTGCACAGCTCAGCATTTTGAGGAATCTCTGCTAAGCGTTCGCAGTTAGGGGTGAACCACGAGACCCCCTCGGGAAACCAAATCCACCTATGGATGAACTATGAGTGAATAGAGAATGTGAGAGAGTATGAGGATGACAAGTGGGATATATCTCTGTGTTATATTATCTATATTCCACACTTCTAACACATGTTCCTATATCATTTGGACACGTCCCTCTGCATGTAGCACTGCTAGAGCAATAAACCACCACTTGGAGGACAGATATGGGGTGGGCAGTGAACATTCTGCTCATTACAACATATTAAAGTGGTTTCCGTTTTATTTACTGGTTGAAATTTATGTTGGTATCAGATACTACAAGAGTGAAAACAGAAGAAAATAAATCATTACTTATTGCTTTGGTGATTCAAGCTTAAGGCTTTCACTCTGTATTCTCATGAATAATAAAACTGCAAACCACTTAAAGGTAATTTTCTCCTCATTAAAATAGTTGAGATGAAGAAACATGAGACTATCAGTAGCCTAATAAACACTTTATTTATTTCACATGAAGTGGGTTGCCTCATGGGGGCTGCCATATTGAGATCACATAACCAGCTGAATTCTCATCATTTTATCTCTGTAACCATCATGTTATCTAAACTGTTGGTGTATACTATAAATTGCATAACCACATTCTGGCATTAGTAACCTAAACAACTATTATTATTATTATTTATTTATTTTTTTTACAATTTTACATCCACACCATTAGGTGGCAGTGTAAGTCCAATGTCTCATCATGATGAACTAATTAGTTTATCTTTAAGAAAGAAAGTGGCAAACAAATTGCCTGCTTTCTGTGGACTGTAATAGCACACTATTCTTTGAGCCAGGTTGGCAGTGTTGCTTAATTTACAAGACAAATTTATATTGAACTATTTAGATTTTCACCAAAATTATGACAGTGGCTGCAGATAGAACCTGTTTTGTGTGTGTTCGTCCGAAAGAAAAAAAATGAGTGCAAAACTTGCATGGCTATTTAGTAAAAGCCTAGACATTGTACACTTGCCAACTTTAAATGGTTACAGAGAAAAAGCGGACATCATACACTAAACGAATAAGGATTGCACATTACCAGATTTTGAAGAACCCAACAAATTTTAGCAAAAATGTGCACCTTGTTGCTAGGAGACACATTAGAAATGAAAACAATATGTGTTGTAAAATTGGCTATAAATATCAAACGTTTGATAACCGCCAACTGGATGGAATCAATGGTTGTGTCTCATTTCAAAGGCTGCACCCTCTAGAGGTGGTTTGCTGTCCTCATACATCTCGTTTCAGAAAAGTAACCATTGTAAAATTTACTGTTATTCCTTGTGAGGCATAAATTACTGTAATTTCTTTCTTACTATGGTTATTTTTCTGAAATGAGGCAGACTGAATGACATACTGTATGTCACTGACAAATGCAACCTCCAGAGTGTGCTGCCTTCGAAGACATATCTATAGTCATACACTAACTGATTTTCTGTGAAATTTATCAACTCTGACTGCCCAAAATTTGCAGACTGACTTTTGCCAACTAGCGTCAACTCATCCAGACAACAAATCAGGTTAAAGATCTGGCTTTCCATTAAGTGCAATCCAACAAATAAACAAACAAAAGGAAGTAACATTCCATTCAGAAATATTACTGTAAATACCGAAACTGTACCAACAAGAATTATTGGAATAAATTAGCTAAATGTAATTTTATGTTCTCTGTTTGTTTAGCCCAGGGGATTTGTTCACTGACGAGCTGTGCAAAACTACGTTCATATTCGCGAGATTTTTTGCGCAGATCGTCAGTGAACAACGGCTCTGTGTAGTTAATGCTGCTCAATGTGAAAGCCCGCAGGTGATGGAGATTCACCGCTGATTACAGAACCGGCTTTCTGACAAGATGCGCGTTAAATATCGCATGTGATTTATTGTGCATCCCTAATGTTTAGCTACATTACTTCCCAAATTATTTAATGCTCTTCAGATCTCTACCATCCCATGACAGATGGCTTTGCTTATCTAAAATAAGCCCTGGAAAATGGATGGTATCAACTGAGCCGTGTGCTATGCTGAAATACGTCCAGTGCACTGGAATGGTCGCTCCCTAAAAAAGTCCCACAATGCACAGCAAAAACCAAGGAGAATTAATGGTTACTATACTCATTAATAGAATGTACATCACATTTCTGAAGTACAAATCATAAATGGCTCAAGTCAACTCAATTAAAATCAGGGCATTTTATAGAAGTACACAAAAAAAATCTGAAGTATACTTTGGGTTTTACAATGCAAGTACATAATCATGTTGACAGAAATTACAACAAGTAATCATTTGTCCCAATGTGTGGTGACCCAGGATACTTTGCTAGTGCCCGAATTTGTGTATACAATATAGCCTACTGATTCACAAGCTAGGGAACTGACTGAGATGCACCCACTGTTAGCACTAGCCTGTCAGATTGCTAAACAGCCCCTTTTGACCATCAGCACGCAGTGCATGTAATGTCATCTTTATCCACTAACGTCGCTATGTTACTCAGTTTTACATTAAGTTTAAAACATCTGAAGAAAGCAGAGATGATATCAGTGAAGCTAAAGCTAGTTGGTACAATGTAAACATTGTAAGTAATGTTGGCAGCAATGCGAGTTTCGAATAACCATCTTAAATATTTGAAAGTTAGCCTATTAGAGGCTAAAATGTGTCACATAATGAACTTACTGGCTAAAACCAATGACGTTAAAGTGGATTGAGGTCTGTACTGATCTATGAATGTCACCTAGCCATCATCTTTGTGTAGCACAAGCTGAGCATAATAATGACTATTGGATTGAACATATGTCATCTGTGTTTTCCCCACCACCAGCTGCCAATCAAATGAACACATTGTGTGCAGCAAGAGTTTATCTGAGGATACCATGTGTGCGTTTAGCCCAACAATCTAATCCGAAGACAGTTGGATCGTCTGCTGGATGTGTTATTGCTCTGAGAGCTATCTATGGTGCTCTTGAATTCAAGCCAATACATACACATCTTTGTTGTTATATGTGCTGGTATCGTTTCATCAAACATCTGGAATGTTCTGACAACATTTGGCCTTCATCTCTTAGCACTAATCCACAAAACGAAGACACCCAGCATTGAGGTGAGATAAACCTCTTAAATTAGTTTTTGTTTTTTCACTTTTTTGAAGCGTTACAGCAACGCTTCAAAGAGGGTTGCGGGAGAGAGGAGCTCTTAATGAGTAACAGGTCCTTGTTCGCTCATGGCCATCCCGAAATGTTTATTTAGAAGGATGAGCCAAGAGTGGCCAGCTGCTTTCTTTTGTGAACAATACGAGAATTCAGCACATCTGCTCTTCATTACAAGAACCTTCTCTCGTTCTCTCTCTCTTACTCTAACCTTTATCTTACCAGATCTGGTATCTGGTATCAGATCTTATCCTCCTCCCCCGCCATCATATACACTCAAACATACACACATGCAGCAGTTACATTTATCAGTACCTTCAGCCAAGCTTCTAGCGCTATCGCCATCAGCTCTGCCTCAACCTCCACTTTGGTTGAAGAAACCGTTCACCCCAAAAATGAAAATTTGGCATTCATTTACACACCCTTATGTTGCTCCAAACCTGTATGTCATTCCTTTCTGTGGAATATAAAATTAAAATTTCATAATGACCATGGCCTGCTGTAAAAAGGAAAGAGAAAGATATAAAGCATCATAAAAATATCATAATAGTGGTCCATACGACGTGTGCATTATATTCTCAGTCTTTAAAGGAACACTCCACTATTTTTGAAAATAGGTTCATTTTCCAACTCCCCTAGAGTTAAACAGTTGAGTTTTACCATTTTCGAATCCATTCAGCCTATCTCTGGGTCTGGCGGTAGCACTTTTAGCTGTAGCTTAGCATAGATCATTGAATCTGATTAGACCGTTAGCATCTCGCTCAAAAATGACCAAAGAGTTTCTATATTTTTCCTATTTAAAACATGACACTTCTGTTGTTACATCGTGTACTAAGACCGATGGAAAATGAAAAGTTGCGATTTTCTAGGCCGATATGGCTAGGAACTATACTATTATTCCGGTGTAATAATCAAGGAAATTTGCTGCCATACCATGGGTGCAGCAGGCACAATGATATTACGCAGCACCTGAAAATAGTCCCCAGCTAGGTAACTTCAATCAGAAGGCACGCTCCCTGTGCAAGCAGGTGGTCACGTTGGTTAGGTCTATTGCCCTAGAAA